>NW_006800368.1:48625-79147 GCF_000485575.1 Poecilia formosa
AACATCTTTTAATACAAAAACACGGTTGACCGCCTCGACCCCCCGACCACTGGGCTTAGCAAGTTTTCTGGGGGAAATCCTGTTATGCATTCTTTTACTTGTGCTTGTGGTATGCTTCATCTGAAGTTTTTGTTGCAAACATTTGTGCAGTTTTATCTTCATTTGTTCATGGATATCATTAGAATATTTGATAAACTCTGTTTAGGCACACTTTAAAATATCTGTTTATATTCAATCAGCCTTTTATAATCATTAGAAAACTGTGTGCATGAAAGTATGTGTGAGGTTGTGCTCCAGAGCACAGAAGCACTTTGATTCTCCCTAAAATTGAAAAAGTGAGGAAAATAAGTATTTGAACACCCTGCGCCTTTGCAAGTTCTCCCACTTAGAAATCATTAAATTTTTATCTTAGGTGCGTGTACACTGTGAGACATAATCTAAAAAAAAAAAGAAAATCCAGAAATTGTGGTGTATGATTTTTTAAATAATTTGTGTGTTACTGGTCCAAATAAGTATTTAAATACTTGTGAAAATCAATGGTACTGCATCTTTTGTTTGCGATTACAAAGATCAATCATTTCCTGTAGTTCACCAGGTTTACACACTCTGCAGCAGGAATTTTAGCCCATTACTCTACATAGATCTTCTCTAGATCAGCCATGTTTGTGGGAAGTCACTGAGAAACATGGAGTTTGAGCTCCTCCAAAGATTTTCTATTGGGTTTAGGTCTGGAGACTGGCTAGGCTGCTCCAGAACCTTGCTATGCTTCTTATGGAGCCACTCCTTGGTTATCCTGGCTGTGTGCTTCAGATCATTGTCATTCTGGAAGACCCAGCCACGACCCATCTTCAATGCTCTAACTGAGGTGAGGAATCAGCCCAGAACTACACGGGAGGAGCTGGTCAATGACCTGAAGAGAGCTGGCATCACTGTTTCCAAGGTTACTGTGGGTAATAAACTAAGACATCATGGTTTAAAAATCATGCATGGCACAGACGGTTCCCCTGCTTAAATCAGCACACATCGAGGCCCATCTTAAGTTTGACCATGACCATTTGGATGATCTAGAGGAATCATATGGTCAGAAGGTTATGTGGTCAGATGAGGCCAAAATAGAACTTTTTGGTCTTAATTCCAAAGATCCTCTATGTTTAGAGAATAAGTACCATCCCAAAAACACCATTATTACTGTGAAGCATGGGGGTGAAAACATCCTGCTTTGGGGGTGTTTTTCTGCATATGGGACAGGCCAACTGCACTGTATTAAGGAGAGGGTGACCGGGGCCATGTATTGCAAGATTTTGGGGAACAACCTCCTTCCCTTTCTTAAGATCAGTGATACGCCACGAGGTGAGATCTTGCGAGGGAGATTGACAGTCATGTTTAACTTCTTCCATTTTCTAATAATTGCTCCAACAGTTGATCTGTTTTCACCAAGCTGCTTGCCTATTGCCCCATAACCTTTTCCATCCTTGTGGAGCTCTACAATTTTGTTTCTGGTGTCTTTGGTCAGCTCTTTGGTCTTAGCCATGTTAGTAGTTGGAATCTTACTGATTGTGTGGGGTGGACAGGATTCTATATCCAGCTAACGTGTTTTTCATTTAAAATAATAAGTGGACTAGAGGTGGACTTTTTAGATGTGGGCTAACAGGTCGTTGAGGGCCAGAATTTTTTGCTGATTGGCAGGTGTTCAAATTCTTATTTACAGCAGAAATACACAAATAAATTATTTAAAAAAATCATACATTGTGATTTACAGATTTTTTGTTTTTGATTATGTGTCTCACAGTGGGCATGTACCTAACATGGAAATTTCAAACCCCTCCATGATTTCTAAGTGGGAGAACGTGCAAAGTCGAAGGCTGTTCAAATACTTATTTTCCTGACTGTATTTCATGGTTTAATGTTCTACTCATGCACATACCCAGATCAGAGATGATTCTTACCTAAAGCTCTGTAATGCCCTCTTAAAAATTGTTCGAAAGATCTTTCAAGGATTTAAGCAATATTTAAAACATTCTTGGTCTTTAACACTGATTATCTACATGTGGTGCAACCTTCACAGTCAGTAGAGGAAAAGTGTTAATGATAAAGCAGGACTCCAACTCTAGATCCAATTTTATTGCAGAAATTGGACGATGATGGCAACAGTGGCTATTGTGTCTTTAGTGGTTCAGCATCCTGGCACTTTGCATCCAGTATGCAAAGTGCCAACTTTGTATGATTTTGTAAATAATGACAATTTAATGCAAAGTTGGCACTTTTAATGGACTTTCAATGCAACTTTTAGAGCAACTTTGCATTAAAAGTGACATTATTTACCAAATTACACTTCATGACAACATTCATAAAGACTCCTTCATGTTCATGACAGATGTTATGTCATCTTTATGACAGTGTCATGTCAGTCTTATGCACACCCTTTCAAATAAAGTGTTGCCAAAAAGGGCTATGCAGATGTAGGTCTTTTGCCATTTATGTTTTTCAGGTCAGTGCTGTTGGTTATCTATTTAACACACTAGTCTTACTTATTAGAAGCAAAAACGTCAGTTCACAAGTTCCAGTGTTTCCTGTGGCCTGCAAATAAATGTAAATAGATGTAATTTGGTAGATACAGAACAGAGAAGTTCTAATACAGAAATGTTATTCTACTGAGCAGTATGTTTGTGTTCTACATAGTATATGCACTCTGTTCTTGGTCTGAATTTCTTTTCCTTAATTTACTGCATTATAACAGCATGGTATGAAGGAAATCAGCCTGTGGTTCTGCTGAGATTCTGCTGAGGAAGCAGAATCTTTAACTTTAATAATCAAAGTGGAATCTCATCTCATTAGTCTATTATTTTGTTTAGAACTCGTGCAGCAAATACTGACATTATAGATTAAAAACGAAAAGCAAACAAAAAAACAATAAACATAGTGGGATATAGAGGAAATTGAATGACTGAAAAATATTATCCAAGCTTAATATAAAGATATCTATGCAGCACTGGGAGAGACTAAATTTTCTAACTTTTTCTGAGGGTCCAAGTACACAAAATGTATTTGAGCTAAAAAAGTGTATTTTCCATTTGTCCCATTTAAAACAGTTCTATACCTTGTTACTGGTAACTGGCCCATTTTTTAAGAGACCTTAAATAAACAGTTGTGCATCTGCCACAGGTCCTAGGGGAGTCTCTACTAGCTGTAACAAGTATCCAAACTTCCTGCATCTTGAGAAACTATCAATTACCATCTGTCAGTTTCACAATCCTTTCATATTATGGGGTCTTCTTGTATTCTTGATCTTCTTGGCTCAGCTTCCCACTGTTTAAATAATTAAACAAAAATAAAAAGATAAGAACAATGTAGATGTACAGAAAGTTTTAATGCTTATTTGTCTGATGCATTGTCACTTTGAGTCACTCAGGAGAAAATTGTAGACAACGCGATCCTGACAAATACTGTGCCCTTGGGTATTTATTACAAATGGTGACAAACCAAGTGTTATGTGACTCTTTGTCTCACACTGTATTACACTGAACAACAGGAGCTACTGATTGAATCAATTTTGCAACAGTAACTTCCTTTATTTCAGTCTCTGGGAGTCTATAATAAATAGCATTACGTTAGTATAACTCATGTCTCTTTCTCAGAGAAAACCTTTAACAAGTGTTATCTCAAGTTTCATCTTACAAAGATGAAACTTTGTTCATGTCATAACAATTCCATAACAATGATGATACCATCATTTTAGCATTCATCCTTCATACAGTATGTCAACCTGATTTTCAGCTTCATCTAACATTTTCAGTAGATTTTTGCTTCCCACTCTTTTTTCCACCATTTTCTGCTTTCTGCTCCTCATCCATATGTTTTAGTTCATTCACGTTTCTGTGTGCTTTCTTGACATATTTACATGAGTTAAGTCTGTCACTCTGCTTCCTCTGAGCAAAGACACTTTTGTCTGGCCTCAGTCTCCTTGAACGTGACCTTTTTGTTTCTCCTGGGGTCAATCCAGGAGTTATGGATGACCACATTGTTTGGTGTTGGTTCTGCTTCCACTACAGACACCACCCTCTTTTTCATCTTACTTTTGAGAACTTTCTGGAACTTTTGCCGAGTGAAGGCATATAGGAGAGGATGAAAGATGGTGGTTCCGTATGCCATTACCAGAAAACCAAGCCGAAGGCGTACAGTGAGGTCACTGGGACCATTACTGAGTATGATTGTGTTAAGGACAGTTATTGGGGTCCAGCACAGAAGGAATGTAGAGATGATCAGAAGAGACATCTTAAAAACTCGTTTCTGTCTTTCCCTTCTCTCTCGATGGCGCTTCACCGCTCTTCTTAGTGCAATTATGACAGATACGGATGTCCGCATGCCTAAAGGTGCATTTCCACTACCCTTGCCTGCGGTGCTGCTCTGTGAAGCTTCTGTAGACTCTGCTTGTGTGGCAGTGCTCAAAGATATGTTGTTTTTGCTCTTTTGCTTTTTCTTGGGTAAGTTGTGTTGAAAGCGTGTTCCAATGCGAATGTTAAGTGCTTGAAGGATCTTGTAGTAAGTTACCAGCATTACCACAGCTGTGAAAAAGAATATGGGGATCTGTGCTAGCAGGTGGTAATATAAGCCTAGCTCTGAGTAATATTCATTCATCTGAGAGACTTTCATTATTGCAGTCTGATTTACAAAATATGTACCAGATCTGATGAAGAAACCCACTTCCATGAATGGAACAAAAAAACTGAAAAAGGATAGAGCCCAGATGGATCCCAGCAGAGCCACAGCTCGACCCATTGTTAGCACACGGTTTGCTGGTCGAACTGAGATATCATAACGGTCCACAGTGATGGCCAGGACATTTGCAGCAGTAGCCACACTTGCAAAAGACACACAGGCCTCATGGAAGCAGCTGATCAAGGCTGTGTCTGTTTCCAAAGGAAGTAGGATGACTACAGTTGTCAGCGGAATACAGCCTACACACACCTGGAATAGGAAAGGAATTCATGTTACATTCTAAATATAACAGTTTTTTAATCTCAGGTTTGTTAAAAACAGTGGTACCAGAAATAATAACAAAAAGTAAATGGCCTGCAATTGTATAGCACTTTATCAAGTCCTAGGACTTTTAAAGTGCCTTACACTACTATCAGTCATGCACCCATTCATACACACATTCACATGCTGATAGAGGTAGGTTACATTGTATCCACAGGGGCAGACTGACAGAAAAGAGGTGGCTGACCGGCACCTGGAGGTGAAGTGTCTTGCCAAAGGTTTGAACAAGCAACCCACTAATTACATGACGAAATCTGACATCCTGAGCCAAAACTGCCTAATAAGAGGGGCTTTGGAAGAAATGAAACTATCTGGAAAGGTTATTAGTTATATGCTAATCATTGTATTTTGCAGGTGCTCAAAATACCTGCTTATGTATGTATTAGCTATACATAAGCAGTAAAGATTGGATAAACTAGATTCTTGTGTTACAGAAACAATCAATCAGAATTGTCCACTTTTCCCGTCATCAGCCTACGTCAGTGATCATCAGGTCTATTCTCCCCACTCCGTTTCATTAAAAAAAATCCATAGTGTCACTGATTAATGAATATAAAAACAATAAATGAATGGCTTGTGAAGCTGCTTTCCTCCTATTTATAGCTTAATTTGCAGTTGTATGTTTCTCTTCAGTGAATCAGGTTCAGCTGCCTTTTCAGCCATTTTACAAAATTGGTATGATTAATGAGTTGGGTATTTGTCCAAAGAAACATGCGTTCATCAGCCAATTCATTGGGTACACCTTTCTAGTACAAGGTTCATATTGATGATAATACTCAGGAAAGCGATGGGGTTTAAAAAATGCTTATTTAGCACTTTAGGCTTTAGTCTAAGACGCTTAAAGTGCACCAATAAAATATCCCTCTCACAATGTAGGAGGGATCCATGCTTTCATCTTTTTTCGTAATTCTGATTGTGTTGCAGGAGAATTGAAGACTCATCAGACCAGGCAGTATTTTTCCACCTGGTGTGTTATTCTGCTTTTATTTAGCTTTTTTTTTTTTTTTTTGATATCATACCCCACATATCCTTGTTGCAACTATGTTAATCGGGGCCTGCCATTCCTATGGCAGGTCATAGCAATGGCAGGCTTTGCCTTGGAATGTGAGTGGATTACTTTGCTTTGCACTTTTGCCTCCCATGCAATGCCTAGAGGCACCTATTGTTCTAAATGTAATAAGGTGCCCCTTTATTTATTTATTTATATATTTAATCTTCCGTTACTGTTAATGTGGCCTGTTAACATGGAGGTGAGCGCGCACCTCCATGATACAAATATCAAAAATTGCGACTCAATCTATTACTGACTATTACTTCAGATACTGTTTTTGACTTACTTTGTACTTTGTAGAGGCAATGGTGGGTTGCTAGTTCGAGTCCATGCTTTGCCAGTCTCTGTCTGTGTTGTGTTGGGCAAGACACTTCAACTACCTTGAATGCTGGTAGTGGTCATCATAACTGTGCCTACAATCTTGTAACTTACTAGCATCAGTGTGTGAATGATGCTGCATAAATGAGAATGACTGATTTCATTGTAAAGCATATTTGAGTGTCCAGAAATACACTATATAAGTGTTATGTGATTACTTGAACAAGTTGTCTTTAACATATGTGGACAGGCAACCCTAATTAAGTGGGTGGTAAATACATTTTGGTATATCTCTACAGCAGGATTTGAAGGAAATTTAATTTTGCACTGAAGTTAACTAAATTCAAAAGTTTATTTAACATAGCCGATGAGATGGAGAGATGATTTGACAATGTAATATAGAAGGAAGTGATAATGATTTTGTTGTGAAGGGGGATAGGGTAGCAGCTGAAATTTTAATCTTCAACCATTGAGGTTAATGCAAAAACATAAAAGGTATAAACTAGTGGAAGTGAGAACTCACCAACACATCCACCACATGCAGGTTCATGGTGATGATATTGGAAACGGAGCTGATGAGGTTCTGTTTCATGCAGTAGAGGACCAGCACCGTAAGATTGGAGCTTAGGCCCAACACGACCTCCAAAACCAGAAAGCTTGTCAAGGAAACCTTCCAATAGAAATAACAGAAATCTTGTGTTGTGAAAAAGTACAGTATTAAATTTTTCTATGACTGTGTTCTCTGAGCAGTCTCATGCTAATATGGACATTGTTTCCTGAGAAAAAGCTTAAAGGAGAACTGAAAAGTGTTTTTAAA
The DNA here is from genome assembly GCF_000485575.1 of Poecilia formosa. Lineage (NCBI taxonomy): Eukaryota > Metazoa > Chordata > Actinopteri > Cyprinodontiformes > Poeciliidae > Poecilia > Poecilia formosa. Next base: position 55,849 of record NW_006800368.1, read on the forward strand.
TATAGATATTCTTATTCAGTATTATAAAATCTATTTTATAATACTGTATTTTCTGTGATGCCAGAAAATGAGATGAAACGACAAGGGGCATCCAGTTCAGGTTCGGGTTCATGCTGGTATGGTTGTATATCATTTATTCCCATAAAGTCTTCTGGCATTTCTTCATTTTTTTTTTTTTTTTAAAAAGGCCTATTCTACTATTTCCACGAACAAGTAACCAACTTGTTAGTGGAACAGTAACTTTAGTGACTGGCCACGGCTCAGTGCATGTCATGAACCCGGGACAGAAGCAAAGGTAACGGTGGGCCAGAATCATCCCACTTTGGCATTTTTGGACAAAAATGCTAAAAATAAGTTTTAAAGAAATTGGTCCTTGGAATGTTTTATGGAAGTGTTTCACTAAATAATATTCATGCAACATAAAACATTTTGAGATTTGATTGAATTTCTCCTTCAACTCTTTTGCATTAGCCAAGCTAAAAGAATACCTGGAAACTGATTGGATAAATGGCCTCAGACGAAGTTCGGTCAAGGTCATGGAGGTTAGGTGTGTCGTGCACAGTCATGTTGCTCATTGTAGCGACAGAGATTAGGACTGCAGCTGTGTGCATTGTCCTGCCAGTAAGAAGTCACCTGGAGAGAGGTTTGCACACAAATAATGCTTTGATTAGATGTGGAAAAACTGTACATGACTTTTTTCTCTGGTGATGTACAGAGAAAAAAACCCTGTTTCAGGGTCACAGCTACTTGTATTAAACTAGTTATCTTTTCTATTCCTAACATAACTATAGCTCCTTAGCTTAAAGAGGGAATCAATGTTGTGTCCCCACTTCATAACCTACGTTAAATTGTCTCTTGAGGTTATTTGCTCCCAATAGACAGTCACAAAGGCATCATTGCTCCTCTCTCATTAGTTCCCCCCACACAAATGTAGTTGTGTCAAAAACCCAAAACGTTGTAAGGTGTTCTTACAGCGGTGAGAAATCACGTATCTCTCTGGGCATGTTTTTACTACATACTTTTTACATTTTATTTAAACATAACTTTCACATCATTTTTATCAGCTAGATGTTTTAGATGTGATGCTGTCTGAATATTTCAACAATGCACAGCACAACTAATGGTCATTTAAAAAAAATGTTTTTTATGTTTTTATTTATTTATTATTCTTTATTTTAGAGGTATTGAGAAGATTACAAGAGCACAATTTCAGTCTATGATCAGATACATAATTCCTTCTCTTTACATTTCCATTTACAAAAACAAAAAAAGATGGAACAAGGGAGTATTATTTTGGAAAAACGTTACTTTTATGTTTATAACAATAAGTAAATTATATAGCAAATAAACACACTCTGAAGAATGAACCCTCTCTTTTTTAATTCTCAATAATCTAGTATTCTTGCATATTGTGATTTGTTGACGTAGGACACCCATTTGGACCACAAGATAGTATAAACTTGTTCAGTTGAAAACGAATTAAAAATGTTAATCTTTTCATCTGATAGATTTCATTAACACTCTATCCCATTCTCCTAAAGGGAGGAGCCAGCATCTGGTGACAGGTTTTTCACAGGCTGTAATTAGTATTTGAAACAGATATTTTGCATTGTCAGGCAGGGATTCTGTGTCACCTAGAATAAAGATAGCAAATTTAAAAGGTATTCTTATATTCTAGATATTTTCAATAGTTTTGTGTATTTCTATCCAACAGTGTCTTATAATTGTACAGTCCCAGAATATATGCCAGTGGTTGGGTTCTGTGTTTCCACATTGCCTCCAGCATTTAGGCTCTGCCCTGGTACAATAAATTTTCTGTTTTGGTGTTATAAAAAATCTAATCAGGCATGTCCAGTTAAATTCTCTCCATGAGTACGAATCGGTACATCTCCAAACTGTCACAAATTAACTGTTCCATTCTTCTGTGATTTCCATTTTACTTTCCTTTTCCTATTTTGTTTTCACATATGAAGTTGAATATGTTTTTTTACTCATAAATCCCTTGTATAACCGTAATACCTTTTTTTAGATTTTGCCTGATATTCAACTAATGGTCATTTTAACAGTTCAATGACTGCAATCAAACAAAAATAACAGGCACAGGTCTGGCTACTTTGGAGGAAAAACATAAAGAGCAAGTTTTCTGGGGGAAACCTTGAACCTTGTTTTCAATGTTGATTGCTATGGCATTTTAAAAAACACATATGTTTTATTCCTCATATTCCTAAATATGAGGAAATATAATGAGATTTTGTGTAATTTAGTTATGCCACATATTTAAAGTGTGCATAATATGAAAATTTATTCCACCTCTATTTTGTGATGAAGGATGTAATGTTCAGTTTTGGCTGTGTTTGGATGAAGTGCGTGTCCTGACTTCACAATTTTTTATCATTTTCACTTGTTTCAGGTTTAGGTAACTCATTTTGAGTTAAAACATAATAGCCTGAGGGCCACATGTGTTCAGATAAGGATTAGCTCAATTGGAAATCAGGTCAGGCTACTGACCGTACAGCAGTTTCTCACAGGGCTGACGGGCGTCTACATAGTACCCAGGATTAAGTAATATCAGTGGGTAGTGGTGCTGGGGAAAAACGATTTCCGTTTAATTATTGTCTAAAAAATTACTATAATGACAATAAAGATTGCCTTTATAATGCAATATGACAGACATAGGGTATGCCATTGTGACAATAATATGACATATCAGACTATATTTGGAAGCACTAATTAACTATTTGGAGCAACCAGTAGATCAGTTTTACAAGTCAAAGAAGCAGCACCCAGTGTTCTAAATGCTGTTTGAATTAATTTATACTAAAGTTGAATAATACTTTTGTAGTCTTACTAAAATGAATTCAATATGAATGGCACTATTAAGATTTTTTTCTTCTTGTTTCCTCATGTCTGGTAAAGGAAATTTATGTATTTAGATTTTTAAAATATATCTTGATAGTTATAGATTATTTTAAATGGGTCCTTCAGTTTTGTAATCTGAATTGTTCATCTATCTGAATTGTCTATCTATTGTGATAATCATTGAAATTGTTCACGAAGCATCTAAAAAAAATCCATGGCAGCCTGGTTTTGCTGGTGCTCCTTTTTTGTATGCTTAGTGCCCATTTTATAAGAAAGTGAATTTGAAGTGTTATTTACTTAAGGTTGATTATGTAATCTGATATTTAATACAGGCAAGATATCTACTTGATAAGTTTCCCACAGAACTCCATCTCAAAAACCATCCACATAGTGCATAAATAAAATCAAATTTTCATGTTGCTAGTAATAGCAACTTAGCAACTTATTGTAAAATAAGTATAAAATTAAGTCTTTGAAAGCAATATTTAGTCACAAGACAAGTTTTATCTGTCATGTGTCTACAATTAAACACCAAAAATTGTTAATCTTTTTTTATTTTACCAACATTTTCTTTTCTAACAGGGAGACCTGAGTCTAATGTAGAATCTGTGAAGGGACCTAAAGACTGAAGTGATGGCAGGGAGGTCTTCCAACCTGCAAGTTGGAGCTCATCACCAAAAATCTGTTTCTAGAGTAAACGGTAAAAATGCCAGTCCACCAGGGGTATGAATAAATTAGGGTTAACCTGTCCAAAGAAAACTTTGAATAATTTGAATCAGGCTGTAGACTTTGACTTTCTGAAAAAAACAAAGGGTTTTCCCACATTAATTTGAAATTTAATTTAAAACCTTTTCATGCATCAGAAATATTCTCCACCACATTTTGACCCTTTATACTTGGAAAATGTGAACAATTATTATTATAATTATAATTATTATTATTATTTGACATCTTTGCAGTGTCCTGGTTTTTCTGCTGAATCAGTAAGTCAGACACCGGAACACACTATGAGGAAACCTTGGTTCTCTTGTGGTTTGAACTGAAGACAAGTAAACACAGGTGTGATATCAGGCTTTGACTCACCGATCCCTCCCATTACTGTCCTCTCGACTCAGCTGTCACAGTTGCTACAAGGATCCTACTGGAGTATGTCACGTCATCCCACTATGTTGAGACTTTATGAGGTCACTTCCCATCATGCCACTTGGATTTACAATGGCCTTTCTTTATCAGCTTAATATAATTACTAAAAATCCAGAAGTGTTTTAGTGATCTTTACGATTAGGGATAATAGATGTTCAAGTGCAAGCAGAAGCAGCACTCACCCACCCCTCGTGCCTTGCAGCATCAGTGTGGTGCACTAAGATCAATGGTTTCTTTCATACAAAGCTCAATCTTGTCATTGTGCCTTTGTGCTTGAACTGTTGTCATCTCCAGGGCAAAATAATGACAGCTTCTTAACAGTCCTTCTTCGCTCTACCAATCACTATTATCCATGGAATGTTTCCACACTTTCAGAGTCGTCTATCTGGAGATCCTTATATTCACCTCTTTCAAGTGTAAAAAATTCCAGAGAACACAGAGAGAAAAAAATTACAAGAAAAACTACCACAGAGAAGGAATGCAACTTTGTGTGGTTTCTCCAGTGAGCTCAAAGCAATTTCCTCTTCAAATCCCTTAAGTCCAAACGTGGAACCAATGGCTAGATATCCTGATGTACGTCATGGTAAGACCTTTTACAACATTCAAGTCTCCAGTGCCCTTCATTCTGGACATCCTTAATACTTTATAAATGGTTGAAGTGGCTGTGAGGGAGGCAGAGAACAGGCATGTTCCCCAGTCATCACTTCCCCTGAGATTATCTTCTGCTCCCATTCAGATTCTGTGGAGACAAGGAAAGAACGAAATCTCTGGGTCACCTTGAAATAGATTATTATCCTGTGGTCTGGCTGTTGGATCACATAGTCCAATTAAAGCTCAGCCATCATCCCCTGATACTTAGATGCCTGCCTGTGAATGGTTACAGAGTTGTTTGTGTGTATGAAGAGTGTCCGTTTAATCAGTTTTAGTTGTCCTGCTCTGAGTCTTTGATGCTTCTCATCATATGTTGTTCAGCAAATGAGCAGCGAAAACTGTGAACTACTTGTCTGCAGACTGTCTCAGAGGAGTGTATTATACATTTACTGACTAGCTTAAACATTTAAATATGACCTTTTTTATTGCTCAGAATCACTATATTTATACATTTTCTTTTATTTTTAAGCATTTACTACATTCCCTAATAAAAATGTGGGTATAAGGTATAAACTGGAATAAATGTGAAAATCTGAAATATTTCTTTCTTTTGGGGTGACCTAATAGATCTTTTATTTTTTATTTAAATGACTTTAAATGCATTCCAAAGCAGTCGATCAAAATGTTTTAATAGGTGTAGGATTTGAATTGTGTAGCATCTCAGCTTGTGTGGTCCATAGTTTCCATACTAAATCCAAGTTATCCCAGGTAGTGACAATAAGGACGGCCATCTCTGGGATAGGATTCTACCTCCCAAGTTCAGGTTGTGGGAGACAGAAGAATGGGACGAGTGGAGGTAAGCAGCTGAAATTCGACCCACAGGACCTCTTATCCAGGGAAGCTTTAACACAGTTAGCTGCTACAGAGCCAATAGTAGGCCTAGCTAATATTTTGTGGCTAATAAATTTAATACTAAATGAGAAAAAAAAACAAAAAAAAAACTAGTGCAAGTCAATAGGGCACTTTCCCTATCATTGGCATTTAATGTAACTTTTATTTAAGCTTATCTTTAATGTAACTTTTTTAATGTTGCACAGTGTGTGACAGTAAAAGTGAATCAAAGTCCATGCTGTTGGTTGATGAATAAAAATGATGGGGTTCTTTGTTTTGAGGCACTTAATAGAACTGTGGAAAAAAGCTGACTTTTACAGCACCCGGTGTTAGAACTCTAAACTGAAATTGAAGCAATAGTTTCTCCAGCTGTTGAATATATTATTTTTGACACAAAGCATTTGTTTAGCTCACCAGCAGTAAGGACTGCTTTAGCATGTTTAGTTTCCAGCACTGTGAGTGGTCCGAGTCCGAGAGGTTGTCTCTGTGAGACTTGACTGTGTTGGGAATTATCTTGTTCAATTGCTCTTTTGGTTAAATAATCATTGTGTAAAAACCTGGTTCAAATGTCCAACCTGCCAACATGTGTTTTTGATTAACATATATTTTTGCAATAGCTTCTTGCCACACATGCAAACCAGCAACAGCGTTCTTGTAATTGTCAAGCGTTAGTTTACCTGAGAAGTACGATCTTTCTGTGTGAAGCTTTGTCATCTGTCACCAAAGATATCCTGCTGCTCAAAGGTAATGGTGAGCTTTAGCTTGTTTCCCCTTCAGTGAATCGTCTGTGGTACGCTGTTGAATCCCTTCAGAATGTAAAATTAAAGAGAAGAAGGTGTACAGCAAGAGAGGCTAGAGCAAACGGTGGAGACGCTGCTGCTCTTCCTCTCCTCTCCTCTCTGCTGTGTTTCTTTCCGTCTGTCTCTATGTCATGCTTTTCCTGCCTCCAGCAGCACTCCCCACTCATCTATCACCTCCTCTATTGGCCATCTCTAGCAATCTTTTTCTGTTTTCTCCTCTATACCTATACGCTTGACTATTTGGTCTCAGAGCAGATTTAGCTCATTTTTATACTCCTATAAATTTTTTATTCAGGGCTTTCTGGATTGTCTTCATCACTGCATCCAATCCACCCGTTGTTTTTTAGTTTTTCTATAGTAATATCAAATTACATTTATATGACTTGATTTAAAACATCTGACATAAATGGTGTCTATGGCAGTTGTAATGACCATATGCATTCTGTCAGGACTTTGGCCACTCCTCCACCGTTTGTGTTTGCATAGCACCTGCCGGATGGTGCATGCCTGATTGCTCCAATCTGGCTACCATTTGAGCAGTTAAAGTTGTCCTTATTGCCTGCCGAGTGTATTTGGAGTGAAGCTTGTCAGTGGACTAATTAGGGGTGCTTGGCATTGGCATGGCAACAATGGCACAGCCAGGCTAAGCAAACACAGACTGATAGATCAGGATTTAGATTAGAGCCCTTCTGTTGTCCTCCAGAATTCATTTTTCTCTGTGTGTGAAAAACAGGAAAATAAATTGTTCAGGTGCTTGCAATAAACAACACATACAGCTTAAATTGTTCAAAGAAATTAATATTATAAGTAGTTTATTCAACATTCTGTGACATTCCATTGCATCTTAAAAATATACCTGAGTCCCAGAATTCATACATTTATACATTCATACATTTAAAAGTCTACTGAAACTGGTTAACTGAAGAGGGTCACAGCTACTCTTATGTCAATCTTCTTTTTAGATTTTTTTTTCAGCACTACAGACCTCTATTAGTAGTCACCATACAGGAAATGGGTGGAAAGAAAAGGGGGAAAGAGATGAAACAAAGATCCTAGAGTCAGGAACTGAACCACAGACTCTGTATGTGGGGTGCTCACTCTGCCTCTCATCTTAAGCCACTCTTAAATAATTTTATGATGTCTTATTTTCTCTTGTTAGTCTTTGTTGTAGCATTTAATTCTATGTAGATTCTGATTTATTTTGTGTTGCATCTTCAGTCTTGAGAATGAAAAAGTGGAATCAGCAGGTTAGACCTCAAAGAAAAGCAGTAATTGATCATCGCATCTCTCATCCCAGCAGACTGTTTAGTGTATTTCTTCTTATTTCTGTCTAGTTTTTGCAAAATGTTACTTTGGGTTCCAGAATCTGCAGATGTCAATTAAGTGAAGCATCAGTCAAGGAGCCACCTTACAATTTGGTACTACAACACTCTTCATAGGAGTGGAGAGTGTGTTAAGATTGGAACTTTGATGGTGGCAGATGGAAGACCTCCAGGTCTTCCATGTGGTTGTATAACACATTATTGATATATTACTAACGTATCATATAAATTGGGTTACTACTGCCAAATGTGTTATTTCCAATTCTAAATGTTAGCAAACATCTTAAGTTGCTACAGGTCTATTATTTTCTACTCATTTTTTTAAGTGTCTTTTGGATTTTTTAGCCATCGTGCCACTGATTTTTGTTCTCCTGATTAGTTCAGTGCTTCCTTGGAAAAGCGGGACTATTTCTTGCCAAGTGTAGAATTGTCCTCTTTCGGACCACAAGGCAAACTACACTAGGAACATTCAGCTGTTCAGAGACTTGTACCCTTTGACTGACTGATAACTAATAATGCTACTAAAAATAATTTTACCACTGAGATTATCCTGCAGGTGGACAAGGACTTTCTTCCTCTCCTGCTAATTTGAAGCTTGCCAGTGTATATGAGAGACTGAGATTATTGGTAATCTGAGTCACTGCATTCTCGATTCGTTCCTTTACTACCTAGAGCAGGGCACATCTGTGCCAGAGCTCTGCCTATCCCCTGGGAAATGTCTCCTCATAACCAGAGGTCTCCTTTTGGTGTGCATGACTATGCACAGCACTGTGATCAGTGAGCACATTATGACACAAATCAGAAAAGACCAACTCACACAAAGACTTCTTCACAGAGCTCAGCTGTTCCATCTTTATTTCTGCTAGGCTTGGTAAACAGCCAGTAGTTTTGGACAGATTGCTTTTGAATCTGCACAATAATTAAGTCCTTCACCTGTGTAATAAGAATAATACATCTTTCTTCCTTTGTAGGTGTACTATAGACCTGAAATGTAAAAAGAATCAATTCAGATCCTACAATTAGCAAAAAAAAAACAACAACAACAAAAAAACATCAAACTATTTAATGTAAGACAACTTTAGGTTCTTTTGTTGTCTGTTCATTCTGAATTATTTGTGGTGGTCAATTCTTTCATCTTCTGACAAGCTTTATGGAGGTGTTGATTTCATTTTACAGAAGGTTTAGGTACCAACCCGTAGTGCCAAAAGTACTAGTGCCTGCTTTAGTCACCAATGGTAATGCCAGAAACTGGGTTGACCTAAACCACACAGAGAATCTCAGGACTGTTGTCAAGTAGTCCATTGGCCAGTTTTCATTAGCTGCAAGTCTGAACCATCAAAATAAAAGTAAATGCTTAGGCCCATAACTGTGTGGAAGGAATCTTTAATGAGTGTACTTTCTTGGAAAAAAAATTACTGAAACATTTGCATGGTATTCCAGGGGCATCTTATAGAGGGGAAAAGTTATGACAATTCCAAGGGCCCTTGACCAACAGGGGCCCCCGCACAATAAAGTATTATTATTATTATTATTATTTATTTTATTTATTTTTTTACAGAAATATATATATAAAATATTGCGGCCCTGTCAGTTGCGGCCCTGTTATTGTGATTTTTAAAATTGTTTTTAGCAGTAAAAATTAAATGTTATCCCTCCCAGACCAGAAACCACACCTCCATATTTGTACTGAACTCCCCCCATGAATCTGCATGAAATGGTTTGTTCCTGCTTAGCACTGACAGTGATGGTGTTCAGCAGCAATCAGTAGAAGACAAGAAAGACTGTAGCAGTTACTATCCTGCCTAGAAACATCATGAAGTCAAATTTAAAAAAAAAAATATAAAATAGATAAGAGAGAGAAAAAGACAAGAGTGTGAATTTGTAACACAGTTTTCCTCCAAGAGAGATGAGTAGACTGTGTTAGATTATCAATCATATATATATATATATAAAAAATTGCGGCCCTGTCAGTTGCGGCCCTGTTATTGTGATTTCTAAAATTGTTTTTAGCAGGAAAAATTAAATGTTATCCCTCCCAGACCAAAAACCACACCTCCATGTTTGTACTGAACTCCCCCCATGAATCTGCATGAAATGGTTTGTTCCTGCTTAGCACTGACAGTGATGGTGTTCAGCAGCAATCAGTAGAAGACAAGAAAGACTGTAGCAGTTACTATCCTGCCTAGAAAAATCATGAAGTCAAATTAAAAACAATAAAAATAAAATAGAGAGAACAAGACAAGAGTGTGAATTTGTAACAGTTTTTCTCCAAGAGAGACGAGTAGAATGTGTTAGATTATCAATCATATATATATATATATTTTTTTTTAAATGGACAGATCATTTATTAAGTGAAAACTTCAAACATATTTTCTTTTTGACCATCATGATAAGAGGTTGTACAGATTCTGAGATTCTGTACTATTCTCAGATTATTCATTTTTTTTTAAACCATGCCTATTGTTCATATTAAATCTGATATTGAATTAGTTTTAGTCCTGTGCTGTGTATTACTTTTGGACACCAGAGCTTTGCTTCTGTGTATTTCCAACCTCTCATCTTTTTCTCTGACTTGCAGTGTAGGCAAGTGTACTGTCAAACATTTTCAGATGAGAGAGGTTCATTTGGATTTAATCTTTTTTCTTGTGAAATTCTGTGCTATGACGCTACCATAGAGCACAAGTCATGTTAATGCAGCAAAGTTAAATCTGAGGCAGTTTTCTACTTTAATTTCAGCCATCTGACCTGCTGAAACCTCAACTATTTTATTTTATCTAACCTTTATGTAACCAAGTGAGTTGTTAAGAACAAATTCTTAGTTACAATAGCGACCTGGTGGAGAGGAAAGAACAAAGCTGTTTGTGTAGCAACCAGACTCTCCTCTAAGCCAGAAATGGGAGGGTACAATAATACAGTATACTTAGAAATATCAGTATATAGCCAAACCAGTTTCATGATTGACTCGACTCCCTTCAGTTTCTTTTATATTAACCCACAACAAACATCATCTCAAACCGTTATTACAGATAAAAAAAAATAAATCATGCAAACAGACACAAAGTCACTGATGACTCCAGAATCCACGTTTGACATCACAGCTGGACCCCTTTGTCTTGGACAGAGCAGTGGTATTTCTGAACCACATCAGCTGCGAGTTTAGTCTACTACACCAACATTAAAAATAGGCCAGATTAGGGTGTGCCAGTGGTGCAGGGATAAAGCGTGTCCCATGTAAGGAGGCCTTAGTCCTCAATGTGGCTGCCACAGGTTCGAGTCCCGGCCTGATGATCTTTGCTGCTTGTCTTCCCCTACTTTCATATCTCACTTTTCTGTCTGACAACTTTCAAATAAATAACTCTTAAAAAAGGCTAAAAGGTTGTAGATTAGTAATACTCACCAGCTTGTTGCTGACTGTCTGTTATTCACATTGTAACAGTGTGTCCATGTTCTGGTCTGCCTGGCCTGCTCTCTTCACACACACCACCTCATATAATGCTGCATGAACATTCAGGTTTCTCTCTTTTCTGGTTAAAGACCTAATAGCATAATGTTTAACAACAGCAGCAATGTTAATTTTAGTAGTTTGTCTATGATGCTACATTTTCAGATGCTCATTGTTTAATGGACTTAATTCATTATACTGGTGGAATACAATCAACTGATTGTCCACTGCAACATTTTTCTGCAAGTTGAGCCAGTATATGTTCCTCTGGTATAAAACTAGGGTGACAGTGAGTGGAGAAACAATGCAGGGGAAAAAGCAGTTGAAATGTTTAACAGGCTGTCAGAAGTGCTATGTGCTTCTTTGAAACAAGTGTTGTTGACAAATCTGTCAAGCTGACTTGTCCTGCTGTCATCTTCTCTGTCAGCAGGATGAAATATGATAATTTAATTACAAAGGAGACGTGTTGATGAAGTATCAGAGTGTAATTTGAACAATAGTCGACTAAACATTTTTGTACAAGTACACTTTACAGTTTGAAGATATAAATGCCTGGTTCTCAATCTGTCCCTTTACAAATCTGGGTAAAGTTTTTTTTTTTTTTTCTTGAAAGGTTTAAACACTACCAATGCATAAAAAAGTGCACCCTACATTGTTACATTATATAAATGATCTGGTCTGTAAAAGGTTCCTAATTAAAGCAAGTCCTGAAGTATAGAAAATATAGGCTGCTCAGTTGAAGGTTTCTTCCTGTGAAAAGGAAACTAGTTCTTCCCACTGTCACCACATACTACTTTAGGAGGAGGAATTGCTCCACAGACAATGACTGGCTGATATGAACTGGACCTTCTTCCTTGTTTATTTATTAAGCCCCATTCAAACAAAGCAAGGAAAAGAGCTTTTTATATATATATATATATATATTTTAAAGGTTTTGTTGGCTCTAGTGGCCTTTATTTGAAAGTAGTTTGAGAGGAAAGAGAGGGGGAAGACATGCGGCAAATGTCACCAGGCCGGGACTCGAACCTGCAACCACTGGCATGAGGACTAAGGCCTCAATACATGGGTTGTGCTTTGCCCCTGTGCCACAGCACCCCAGGAAAAGAGCTTTAGAGGAAATTGAACAAAAGACTTAAATAATTTTAATAGGTATACTGTCCTAGTGTCTGTTTGGGCGCATCTTGCATGCAGAATTGCCTTAATTTTGTATCATATAGATTCAACAAAGTGTCAGATACATTCCTCAGACATCTTGTTCCATATATTAACATGATATTGTCTCACAGTTGATGATCTGTCTTCTGTGCATTTATGATATGGAGTCCCACTTCCACCACATCCCAAATCCAGATCCTTGTACTTGGATCTGTTGAGTGTGGAGAACACTGGACTACAGTGAATTCACTGTTGTGTACTAGATATAATCAGAACTTTGTGACATGTTGCATTGTCCTACTAGAATTAAGTATCGGAAGATGGGTCCACAGTGGTCATAAACTGATGGGCATAGCAACGACACTCAGGTAGGCTCATGCAGGGTTAAACGATGCTTGGTACTAATGAGTGTAGAGCAGGGGTGGGCAACTCCAGGCCTGGAGGGCCGGTCTCCTGCAACTTTTAGATGTGTCTCTACTTCAACACACCTGAGTCAAATAATGAGTTTGTTAGCAGGACTCTGGAGAACCTGACTGCACGGAGGAGGTGATTCAGCTGTTGGAGTCAAGTGTGTTGGACCAGGGAGACGTCTAAGAGTTGCAGGATGCCAGCCCTCCAGGACCAGGATTGACCACCAGGATTGTCTAGAGCAGGGGTCCCCAAACTACGGCCCGCCTCCTCATTTGGTCCGGCCCCCTGAACAATACCGGATCCGGCCTGCCTCCTCATTGAACAAGTCGTTTTCACCACAGAGTGTAGATGGGAACCTGATATTTTAATCAAGATTTTACTGCTTTCGTTTTCAGACCACCATTAGAGGAAGAGCTTTTGTTTAACATCTTCCATCTTCTTTTTGTTGTAACTGCAAATCTTCAGGGATGTGTGATTGATAGAATGAAGCAGGGCTGTGTACAAATAAGTTGTGCTGGCTGCTGCACTTGTTATAGTCCAATTAACTTCTGCATCTTTCTTTCTTTCCTCTCTCTATTAAATCCAAACTCTGCTTCACCACATTTAGATGCCAAAATGTGCAAATTAATCACTATTTTCTTTTTTCTATTCCAGACTACTTGTCTCAAGGTGTGGATCTGAGCAGTATAGAGGTGATTGAGAACGATCTGCTGCTGATCAGCAGAGCTAGGCTGGAAGTAGAGAACCAAGCCAAGAGACTACTGGAGCAGGGCATGGAGATCCAGGTACTTTATAAAGTGATACTCCTCTAAGAAGTTCAATGTCTAAAGCAGTGGCCGCAACAAAATTTCCAAGTCTTGACCGGTCCACGGTTATAAAAAGTTTGGGGACCACTGGTCTAAAGCATGGAAGAATCCACCAATAATGTGTTTGTAAAAGTAAGTGAAGAAAACATCAAAAAACATTTAAATTGTCTTGTGACTTGCTTACTTTGTGAAATGATGAATATTAACGAGAGTTAACTCCCACATGTAAATGCACAAGCCAACCTAATCACCCAAGCAGCCCTGTCGTCCCACCCAGCTGCTGTCTCTACTATCTGGGTGTGAAGGCTTCTATTCAACTCCTTCGGCTGATTCATTTAAACTAAAATTCTCATAGGCTTGGTTCATATTTGAAAGTATTAAATGAATAAAAGTTAGCTGTTGCAAAGAATATTTTTAATGAAATGTCTGTGTATTTTATTGCTTAAAGCAAAGGGACACCATGGGCTCCTTGGTGCTTTGTGAAGTAAATGTACAATAGAGCTCTAAATCTTTTTATGGGGATTTCCCTCACTTTCCATGAAGGAAAGTGTGTGTTAGACAGGCTGTTTAATGTTCATGTTGCTGCTGACATGCTGTGCTTTTGTCCTCAAGTCTCTGTGCAGGTGTTGAGCAGGTCCACATTCAGCAATATTAAAATGCATAAAATCAAAGCAATGAAAACATTTCAATACATCTACTTATTATCTACCTCCTTCAACTGAGTCTTTCAAAGTGAGGGTTTTAATTTATTGGTTAAGATTAGGAATGTGCGATATATATGGTATTTGGCCTACAATAGAGATGTGTAGTCTACCAACTAACCGAGGTAATGCTTGTTGATGATGTAACATCTGGCATGAAAACAGAGCAATCGAGAAGCAGTGTGGCTGAGAGCGCGAAGGAAGAACTTGTTAAAAAGGCAGGTACCAAACGTAAATGATCACGACCTGGTTCAAGTTATTATTACATGAATTTTTAAATTGTGCTGCATGCAAATGCATAGGTGAGGGAGATACGGGCTTGAGCTCCTGCCCCTTTCGTCATTGATGCCCTAAGTGCACTTTTTTTTTTTTTTTTTTTAGCAAGAATTGTAATTTAGCACAATAAATTGATCTGACTGCCCTCAGTCAAATAATGATTATTAACCTATTCTTATCCTTGACATGCTTCAGTTGTCCCAGATCCACGGTAGGGAGGAGTGTGCATGCAGAATGGGTTCCTGCAACTACCAAATTATGGGCAAAAATATTTTTTTCAACATTTAAGTTACAAAAAAACTTTTTCATTTATTTACTTTCCTGATGGTCTTAGCAGTAGTATGGAAAGCCCCTCCTCTCAAACACAGAAATGGTTTGACTGCAGAGAAAACATCTGACTTAGAGTTTATCATTCTGCCCTAGTTCTGTACTAAGTCCCAGTTGCGCTCCAGGCAAGTAAGGGAAAACTTCTGAGTAGGTTCCTCTGGTCAGGCACCCTGATATGAGGAAACGGTACTGTGACTGTTGCTGCAACGCTAGTCAAAACTCACGTACCACGCAATTAAAATATTAAAGTAATACACCAGTCAAACTATCAGAACTTTTCACAGTATCCCTTTTGTCTTAGGAGTGTATGATCATAAAATAAATATGACCGTATGGTCATGTTCAGGAGAATATAACCATAAAACGTAACTTCTTCAAAAAGTTATAAAGGAATTGAAAGGGAAATTGAGAATATCAAGGAGTAGACAAAGGACAAGGCATCCACTTATGTGTGATTTTACTGTGGGTGAAAGTCTGCTAAGTAGTAAAAACATTGATACTTCTTTTTGATTGACTTTTCTTTATCCACTGGGAACTCCAGCCTCAGATACCTGAATCACACAGAAGACTTTGTGATTCAGGAGTTCTCTGTCATGTTTGTTCAGATATGACACTTAAGAGAAACACATGCATATATGCAGACCATACACACAGAGGCTACTTCTCCCATTAGTCAAGGGACATCTCTGAGTATCATGAGCATTTAGGTTGTGTCTCTGTGGGAGTTAGTTTCACCTCAGCGCTCTCATCTGTTGATGGGAGTTCAGCTGACCCAGAAATCAAAATCTTGCTTGTTTGTTGTCATCTCAATACGTCTAGACTAGCATTTCTCAACGGGGGCGGTACCGCCCCCCAGGGGGCGTTCAAAGGACGACAGAGGGTGGTGACAGAAATCTTTCCAAACCAGGGTGCTGGGATTCCTCTGGGGGGCATTTGCTCCAAGGTAAACTTTACACCTTAAATGCTCAACAGTACCAGTTTAGACTTTGAGCAACTTACTAAAACAATTACAACATGTCTGGCTGCAACTGTATCGATGGCAGCTCTTCTTCTCTTCAGTGTTTGTTAGCTTCTCCTGCTACTAGTAGCTTCACCACATCAGTTCAGTGTTACACCAGCTGATGATGTTGCTGTGATTCACTTGTCTGGTGTCTGATTTTCAAATATTTTATGTTTTATTGAGGGGTTTTGTACATATGTTTTGTCAGTGCTGTGATCATGTCAAAGCAGCAATTTATATTACAAAGTGTTTTAATGTTAATCTGAATGCTGCACATGGAAGGACAATGGAATATCGCTCTGATAAACATGTAATGACTAAAATCATGATACCCTCACTTTGTATCACTCAGAAAAATGAACCCATTTAAATAAAGAAATCCTTTGATGGGTGATACCACGATAGGGACCGTTCATTTTATACAATTACACAGGTACCGTAAGTGGTCCGGTATGTAACCGTAGTACCAGCACTTTTAAATTTTAATAATCATTATACCGGGATTTTTTTCTGTTGTTTTAAAAGGTTTATGCCAGTCTGCATTTCTCCATCGATACGCTACCCGCACCGTATGTGGTAAAAACAAACAAAAAAAAACAAACAAGCAAAAAAAAAAAAAAAAAGAAGAAAAAAAAACGCGCACATTGCAGGAAAACCGGGACGTAGAATGGAGCAACGAACTTTGATGTGAATCAGGATCAGAGAATCCGGCGTTGAACAGTGAAAAATCAAGAGCTTATAGTGGCAAATCTGATGAATCACATGAGAATTAGGCAGCGCAGCAGATGAACGACATGATGAGTGAAGATTACTGATGGTGAGGGTCAATAAACAATAAAATAAAACTAGTAACAGGAAAGAAACTAAGGTGGACATAGCAATAAACCAAGAGAAGATAATACTAATCAAAGGAAACTTAATGGAAATGAAGAACAAAATGCAAGAATAAACTAAGAAACTAAATTTAATACAGAGGAATAAACTGGTATGGCAAGACCTTTTGATCAATAATTATTTCAGAGGACTGTTTGTCAAGAACAAACAGACACCATTTTCAGATAAAAGGTTAAATAATATTGTTGAAATGTCATGGGTTTGTTGAGACCATATCTACTACTGAGAATAAAATAGTTTAACAGACAATAACAGTAAGAAACGTATCACTTATTCATGTTTTTAATTATTTATTATTTAAATATTTATTTCTTCAGTATTTTCATGTCATGAGGCTATTAAGTGACTCCATGACATTTTCAATTTGACTCATTAGGATTGTATTAAGAACCAGCTTTATTCTTTGTAATTTCTGTCCAGTAAAACTATTAATCTATAAATTAATAGTAATGTCCAGATAAAGATATAATCCACGATTCTGTCCCATATTTCTATGGCATTCAAAGGATCTGGAATTTCTGTTTTTCCACTGAAAGCTCTGGTTTGCATGGTAAATGCCATGTGGGAGAAATTTTATAGCTGATATTCTGACGTTCCATTCTCCTGAAGGCAGCACAGAGCTGCACCACAAGAAACTGACAAAATCACTAGAGAGAATAACAGTTATGATTGATATAATTGATATAGTTGCAGTTCTATCCATGTTTTCATGTTGCAGAGCTCAGTCTTTATGCAAATAGTTCAAAGTTTAAACTGGTATTTTTGTACATCTTTTAACTGGCCATTTTGTGCAACATATAGCAACTTGCATATCAGAAAATCCCTCAGAACAAGAATATTTTTTCAACTCTGGCTGCTGTGAGACCTATCGATTTTATGTTGAATGTTCATTGCATTTTTCGTAGACGCTTGTAAAAATAATTTCTATTCCCATGGCTTTTTTGTTCTCTGGGAAATTATTTTTGATGATAAACACAGAAACAACCATAAAAATCAAAACATCAACTGTAATGATAGTAGTACTAATAATACAATAATATTCAGTGGAAAGTAGCCTACAAATTCTTTGATGGGGGCAGTTATGGACCTGGATAATGGATAGGGTTAGGGTTAGCGCTGGCCCAAAAAAGATTCAGAAACACTGATCTAGACCCACCCCATCTGTCCAAAACAAACAAAAACCAAACTGTAGTTTGGCAGTAACAAGATGAAATGTTCTTCCGTAGTGTAGAGTTTAAATCCATAGCTCAAGGCCAACTTGAAATTTGTGCCATTTCAGGCCAAAGTCATATATTTAACGGTTGGTTTGAGGCTTCTGTGGTGCATTTTCAATTGCACTACAGCCTACAATAAATCCAGCATAGAGAAAGGCAAACAAGAATACACAATATAAAGATTGATTAATGTAGTCATTATAGTCTAAATAAGAGGTAGTTTACCCTGTTGAGGAAAGAAAGTATAGTGCAGAAGTTAGACTGTAACAAGCGTAGTACAATGCCGAATCAATGTGCATGTGACTCCACTCTGCTCTCATCAATCATGCAACCCTGAATATTCGCACTTGACCCACCCTGCAGTTAAAACAAGAGACAAAATGGAGCTGAAAGATGTTAAACTAAAGCTAAAAATTAGAGAAGTTACACTTCCATGCCAACAGAAAGAAAAGTCAGAGTTCTTGACGTATTTTAAACTGGTAGCAGTTTAAAATATGTCAAGATTACTTTGATCAAAGGTCTCTGATCAGAGTTAACGAGTTGGATTGGATCAGGTTTGGACAAGGTGTACATGGGCTCTGACCATGTTGGATTCTTTAGGCCTCATCTTAAAAAGAAAAAAACAAAACAGAAAAAAAGCACCGCCAATGCCTAGAAAAAATACCGCCAACTCTTGGAAAATGATTAGTTTTCCAAGAGTTTGACAGCATTAGATTTGGAAGACTTAGTTATCAGATATAAGACACAAAATAGAACTGGTTGGTCAGCATTCAGTATATGAAGGACAGCTGATAGCTTCGAAGACTCCCAAAGCTTCAATCGGAAACCAACTTCAGTGGTCGCTTCGTCCAAACTATGAAAAGCCTGATGGTGGACCTCCATGTCCATGAGAGAGGCTAACAGAAACTTGTTTTGTCTGAGTGCCCACGTGAAAAATAATAAAATCAGGAGTTATAGCATTATTTTCTGATAAAGTTGCTAAATTTCAACTTGGCAACCATGATAAACTGGTTGTAGGTCAGCATCTTTGTTGAGGCCTGTAGAGTAGATTTGAGGTATGCTTGGCGAGCCAGGCATTTGGGACATGGGCCTTCAGTGAAGGTTTACTAATTTAATCCAGCACTATAACATGAATTAGAGACTTTTAAAAAAAGTCTCTAATTCATGGTAAAATACCGGCAGCTGTGGTTGCCAGAATTTTACCATATTTAGGCCTGTCGCAATAACAAATTTTGCTGAGCGATTAATTGTCTCAAAAATTATTGATAATATTGTTTGAAGACCATTTTAAACCGATGTAATGGTAATGACATTATAATGCAAGCACATCCTGCCAAAAATACACTTTATTTTCAAAAGAACACCTAACACTGGAACTGGTAAAAAAATAAATAAATAAATAAACAAAACAACCAAAAATAAAAATAAAATAGATTCTCAGTCTCCATTAACAAAAAACGTACTTGAATAAAAACTAAACAACATAAAACCGAAGTGGAAATAAAAACTACATTCAACCAAAAGAGTGCAGAGTCTGTATACTATATTGCTCTCCAATAATCATTAGATTTAGATAGAAAAGATGGGCACATCCAACTACCTGATGCAATAGTTCCGTCCTCCGCTACGCTAAGGAAATGAGGAAGGGAGGGAATAGTGCAGAGCACCAGAGTTGAGCCTTTTTTCATCCATTATCATCAATAGAGAAAAAGGCTAGAAGAAATTATAAAGCCGATAAATTAAATTAAAATGAGGTTAATAATTTTCATTTATCATGCGATTAATTGATTTTTTGTTTATTGCGACAGGCCTTACCGTATTCATACTTTGTTTTTTTTTACAGGGTACAATTATACAAGCCTCCAATACTAAAGTAAACAACAAAAATGCAATATAACAAGGTCTGGTATCCTACCTAACTGCATCCATCCATGAAACCATTTTCTGTTCACCCTTGTCCCTAGTGGGGTTGGGAGGGTTGCTGGTGCCTATCTCCAGCTAACATTCTGGGCGAGAGGCGGGGTACACCCTGGACAGGTCGCCAGTCTGTGGCAACACAACACAGAGACAGACAGGACAAACAACCATGCACACACAGTCACACCTAGAGAGAATTTGGAGAAACCAATTAATCTGACAGTGATGTTTTTGGACTGTGGGAGGAAGCCGGAGTACCCGGAAAAAACCCAGCACCCTCAGGGAGAACATGGAAACTCCATACAGAAAGACCCTAGGCTGGGAATAGAACCCAGAACCTTCTTTCTGCAAGGCAACAGCTCTACCAACTGCACCACTGTGCAGCTCCTAACTGCACCATATCCAGATAAACACAGAGAAAAGACAGCTAAGAACTTATGGAGATTTTCTTCTAATATATATGCATGTTTTTTTTATATCATCACCTCGCCATTATACTGGAACAGGATGTTTATGAGGTTCACATAGAGAAGGAGCCAGGTGGGGAGAAAGTGAGAAGGCGACAAAATTTACAGTGTTTTTTTCTTTTTATCAGTTAGCTTAATAATTAATTATGAGCAGTTCTTGTTAATTCAGAGTGAATACTGTTGTCATTAAAGAAAGAAATCCAGGTAGGACAACTCCTCAACTGTCCAGCTTGAGTGAATTGTGGGGCACAAACCACGCTGGGGTGAACTTCAGAGATGCAGACTGTGACAGCGAGCTAGGAAGGTAACATGCAGACACCGCCAGTGGTGTGATTGGTGTGTGCTGCCAGATTCACACCCTGTTTAGTACAATTACTATAAGCTCGTCTTTCAGGAATTATTCTGCCCTGCTGATGAAATGCTCAGCACAGCAAAGATACCTGCAGTCCAGAGTTACTGGTCTATTAAAAGAACTATTTACATTTAGCTTTTGTCCAGTAAGTTTTCTGAGCTTGACATGGGGGTTAGGCCAATGAGGGAAGAACATAAAAATTACATGAGCATTTTCTCACAGTTTACATTTTATTCCTTAATATTTTTCTTCTATTTTCTCTTTGCTCAGAACCCAACCCAGGTTGGAACAGCTTTGCAAGTTTTTTATAACTTGGGCAGTTTAAGAGAGACTATCAACTCTGTGGTAGGGGGTTATCAGACCACCATAAAGGATAATGTCACTAAAGCCCTTGACATCAAGGGTTTGACACAACCAACTAACCCCAGAGGTAAGAATCAACCAATAACTGGTTCAGTTACTATAGAAGTTTGACTTAAGCACAGTTTAAGCACATTGCCCTCATTTTAGAAAGATAAAAGACAATGGCACC
Source organism: Poecilia formosa (assembly GCF_000485575.1). NCBI lineage: Eukaryota > Metazoa > Chordata > Actinopteri > Cyprinodontiformes > Poeciliidae > Poecilia > Poecilia formosa. The sequence goes on from NW_006800368.1 coordinate 76,949, forward strand.
TTCTAGGTCAGCCCAGTTCATAAGTTGGCTGAATCTGAAATAGAATATTATATCATGGCCATAGAGAATAGTTTGTTGAATCCAGGGAAAAATGTAAGCTTCACACTAATGTGATATGCACTACTGTTCTAGTTTTCCAAATGTGTAGTCAGACATGATAAAATGCATGATAAAAGTCTTTGTTTATATTTAAGTTAATAAATAGTAAAACAATTTTTATGATCCTGTCAGAAACTAACCTTATACAATATATCAGAGCTAAAGCTGCATAGAGAGTAGAAGTACAAGTAGAAGTTGGATCAATCTCAGGCCTAGATAGACTGTCCTGCTGCCACAAATACTGAGCTAAGTGTTCAAAAATAGTCCATGGCAACAACAGTATCTTATCTTTGCTCTTCTATGGAAAACTAGTTCACAGGTGTTTCATCACCCAAATGATTTTTCAAAATTCTTGTTCTTTTATTTTAAAGGTTTTCATTTAGGCAAAGCTAGTTCACACTTGTCTCATCACCATCACCTCAGTGTGCTTATTAGGATTTCAGGACATTTCAAGCATGTTTTGGGCTATGTACACTGCTCAAAAAAATAAAGGGAACACTCAAATAACACATCCTAGATCTGAATGAATGAAATATTCTCATTGAATACTTTGTTCTGTACAAAGTTGAATGTGCTGACAATAAAATCACACAAAAATCATCAATGGAAATCAAATTTATTAACCAATGGAGGCCTGGATTTGGAGCCACACACAAAATTAAAGTGAAATGTTCCCTTTATTTTTTTGAGCAGTATATTTTGACTCTGATCTGAATGATTTTAAAAACAGAAACACTGCTTATCCTCCTCCCAGGAGCTCCTGGGAGAGCAGTGATGCCTACACCAGGCAACACGGCAGCATTCCGTGCTGCTCTATGGACCAACCTGGAGAAACTGATGGACCAGATATGTGCTGCATGCAGACAGGTACACACACACCCAAACTGACTCCACATTCACTTTATTAGATAAATCCTAAAAAGCGACTCATCATGCTGATTGGTCGGTTGCAAACGTTTCGGCCCTTTGAAGTGAATGACAGGAGCCGACTCCTCACTGAGAGCCATTTTTGATTATAAGGGAGGGGCTACAAACACAGCAGCACAGCGAGCAGGAGAGAGAGAAAGAGAGAGAGAGAAAGAGAGAGAGATCTCCCCACTATTTTTCCTTTCACTGCTCAGCTCTCACTCTTTCTGTGACTCCACTGAGCAAATTCCACTCTGCTCATGGCGGAAATTTGCTTTGATTTAGTACGGCAGCCTTGTGGCCAATCATGTGTGAGAATATGGGATCATACCATTGTGTGAAAACAGTGGGCTCGGGCAATGGTGCAAAAAGTGGGTATGCACGGTAGAGTGCCTTCTCCGGGTCAGGGGGGTCATCCTGCCTCAAGCGGAGGAGTTTAAGTATCTGGGGATCTTATTCACGAATGAGGGAAGAAGGGAGCGGGAGATCGACAGGCGGATTGGGGCAGCGTCTGCCGTGAAACGGCCGCTGTACCGGTCCATCGTGGTGAAGAGAGAGCTGAGTCAAAAAGCGAAGCTCTCGATTTACCGGTCGATCTACATTCCCACCATCATCTATGGTCATGAGCTTTGGGTCAAGACCGAAAGAACAAGATAACGGATACAAGCGGCCGAAGGGTGGCTGGGCTCTCCCTTTGAGATAGGGTGAGAAGCTCGGTCATCCGGGAGGGACTCAGAGTAGAGCCGCTTCTCCTCCACGCCGAGAGGAGCCAGTTGAGGTGGCTCCTGCATCTGGTAAGGATGCCTCCTGGACGCATCCCCTGGTGAGGTGTTCCGGGCACATCCCACCAGGAGGAGGCCTCAGGGAAGACCCAGGACACGCTGGATGGACTATGTCTCTCGGCTGGCCTGGAAACGCCTTGGGGTTCCCCCGGAGGAGCTGGAAGAAGTGGCTGGGGAGAGGAAAGTCTGGGCCTCCCTTCTGAAGCTGCTGCCCCCGCGACCCGACCCCGGATAAACAGCAGAAAATGAATGGATGGATGGATGGATGGCTCTGAAGAGACTAAATAATGCAAAGAGCCAAAATAAAACCACTCAACATTGCCAAAAAATTCAAGTATAAAACTTTACATTCAAAGGCAAATACAGGTTTCATTACAATAAACAATCCAGAGCTACTGTACTGAATGAAAAC
>NW_006800368.1:98711-109892 GCF_000485575.1 Poecilia formosa
TACAACGCACTGCCTATATATAATTGCAATCAATAGAAAAATATTCCTATTTGCCTAGTTATGTTAATATAGGGGGCTGCAGATGGTCATAAATTAAGAGCCATTTGGGAACTAGCTTTTTTTTGGGAGCCAATCCACAAAAGCCAGCTCTCTGAATAGAGCTGAAATTCCCATCACTATAGAGTATCAACATCATTTGTGATGACACAAATGATGTCATCACAAATGTTCATGACTAACATACGTCAGTCATGAGACTGACGTATGTTAAAAATCCTACAGGTGCAGCACCTGCAGAAAGTCCTGGTGAAGAAAAGAGACCCTGTTAGCCATGTGTGCTTTATTGATGAGATTATCAAGGTAGGTGGGCTTAAGTGTTTTGGTTATGGTTTCGATCTATATGTCTGCTTAATGTTTGGACCTTAAGGCGATATCATTTCAGCTCAGCTTATTTAAACGTCTCCAATTCACAGCAGATGTGATCTAATAGTTCTTTAACCCCTTAACCCTCACCCCCTAAATCACCAAAAACGGCTGAAAAAGTATACCCAATTAAATCAACTGCTGTTCTTGAACAATTTGGAGTACATGCAAAAGCTTGGTCTCTTTATGAAGATGACATGCTAAATTTTCTATTTTTCCAATCAAAAATATTTTAACTGTAAGTAGTTTGTAGCTATTCCATTTGAAACACAAAATAAATTGAAAAATTTAGCTTCACCCAGATTTTCAAGTTTTATTTCTTGTAAATGCACATTGAGTGTTGAATGTATGGACTGGGAAATACAATAAATCTGTAGAATAAAGTGTTCTTCACATGGATTTTAAGACTGATCAAAATAGCACAAAAAAGAAATGTCATTTAGGACATGTTTATTTTTGAAGATGTACAGGTGTTGTCCAAGTGTGGCATTCGGACTCTCCATTTGGCATCTCCAAATGGCACACTTGGACAACATCTGCTACACAAAATTCAAATGACTGTAACTCCTCAATGCTTCAATACACAGTCATCAATGAGGACCCTAATGAAAGATAATGGCCAGAAGAATCCTCTGATAGACACATTATTACTGGTAGTGGAAATTGCTTATAATTGGGGCCTGCCCATGCAATGCATGGCAGGAACCTATTGTTCTACACCCAATAAGGCGTTTCTTTATTATTTATAATTCTTACATCACCCTTAAGCGGCCCCAACTGCTGCGTTCACCCCCACAAAAGTGGTATCAAAACGTTCAGCTTGACCTCGAGAAGGGAGCTATTACTTTTAGTGGGATTCAGACTTAAAATGGCTACATAAATTGTGAAAAACGAGCGAAAAATGAGGCTGGGTGTCTCACAGAGACAGGATTCTTTCTCTGACACACACACACACACACACACACACACACACACACACAGCACAGTGGATTTCTGACTCCAAAACTATTTTTAACTCGCCTTCACGGCCACAAATATCGCTCTATTGGTCTCAAAGTCAGTCATGACATTGATACCCATGCCTGCTCCCGTAAAATGTTTTCGAAATTTTTCTAGGGCTTATGGTTTTCTGTCAAACTACTTCAGACCACGCTGAGTCTCACAAAGATAGGAACTCTTTCTCCACCATTCTGTCTCACAGAGACACAACCCAGGTGGAGGTCATTAATTACCTGCAGCTCTGAGCTGCAGGCTATTATGATCTGTCTGTGTCTCTCACTGGTAATGATGGGTTTTTATTGGAATGGAAAATATTTTGTCTTCATGTTTTAGGCACATTCCTCATCATCTGCTCTTTCATTTCGAATATTAAATGAGTTAAGTTTTTGGTTGTTCATTTAAGAGAACAAATACATTTTAAATGCCAGAATTACTTTAACATATTTGACCTCAGGTCAATGCATTGTGGGAAAATAAATATTTCCTGGGACTATTTCTATTTCGCTTAAATAAATTTATTATTTCTCAGAATTTCTGAATATGAATTAAAATCCTGAGTATGAAGGTTGAAAATTTGCTAGACAAAACAATTCTCCACTGTCTAATTTTTTTTCGCACCATGAGTGAGAACCAGACCTCCTCCCCCCTTTTTGCAATACACTGTAGGTCCGTCTGCCTCCCCCCCAAACTCTCAACAGTATACTAGCCCCCCACTCTCCCTTTAAAGAGATAAAAATCACAAAAGAGATCTCTTTGTGTCATGTATCTAATGAAATTCCAAGCCATGTTGCAAAAACAGTCCCCTCTATCAGTGCACCAACAAAGAGCACTAAAGGTTTAAAGGTTACAAAAAATAATGTTTTAATATGCCGAACATGAACTGTTGATTTGGAAAGAATGATAGTTGTAAAGAAAAGGAGAGAAATGTCACCTTTTTCAGTTACAGTTCTAATAGTTTCAGTAGTAACCATAGCAGTCTCTGCGGTCATCATCAGCGTTTCCCTTTTCCCTTCTACAAAACCTAGTAGTAGAAATCAGACTGGGAGACTATTACCATGGCAACAAAGCTCTCACCAATTACCCATAGATGGAGGTGTGATTTGAGACCTAATGACATGTGTAAATGCAAGGCTCCACAGCAGTACAGCTGCACCGCCATTTCCCCTGTCCTTTACATGAGCCTGTGTGTTTTTTTCCACTAAGGTGTAAACATGTCGGCTCACAGCAGCTTGCAGAAATTGTTCAACAGGATTTATTGCAGACATGTTTGATCCCTTGCCTGAGTGACACATGGCACTCAGAAGCCATGTGTCAAATTCAGAATGAGCTCCAAATGAGCTGCAGCTCATTATAAGGTTTGTTTTAGTTGTATGTAATAAAATCTGTGTTGCAGGCTGAACTTGGTACATTTAGAACACCTCCCACCCTCTTTTGTTGTTAAGAAAACACTGAAAGAGTCCATATCTCATTCTTGTTTTCTGCTTAGTCTTTTAAGTCTCCAGTTGAGAAGCTGAAGAAAATTGGCTTGACTTGGAAAAATTTTTATTTATTTATTTTTTCATAAAAATCCTGGCTACTGAGCTGGATAACGTTACAGAAAACTCATTTAGAAATTATTTACAGGTTAACATATGTGAATGTGCATGCTTGTTAATTAAGACATGTTTGAATTACTGACTGTTTAACCCTCATATGGTCTTAAGAGATAGGCCATTTAGACTCCACAAGCTTTTTACTCTGCGCGCGGTCCAGCAGGGTTGCATACAGCCCATGTGTGCTTTTACAAGATTTACTTTTTGGGGTTTTGGAGAGACCATCAGACTGTCACCTTGCCCACACCATGACATTTGCTGTGCTCCTCCGGAGTATCTTACTAAGACTGCTGGAGGGTTAAGAGAATTAACTGCTGTTCTTGAACAATTTGGAACACATTCAAAAGCTTGGTCTCTTTATGAAGATGACAAGCTAAATTTTCTATTTTTGCAGTCAAAAATACTTTATAAGTAGTTTGTAGCTATTCCATTTGTAACACAAAAGAAATTGAAAAGTAAATCAGATTTACAGAATCATAAATGTAGCACAACAGTCTTGTAGGACAGAATAACCCCTCTGAGACCCAAACAAAAAGGGGAGGAGGTCAAGTCACTGTCCAGACTCAGACTGGCCCACCTTCTTTCAACAATAGGTCATAAACTCTGCATGTTGAGAGCTAACGCAACATGCACAAAGAAAATGCGGACTTAGGCTTTGTATGACTGCAAAGTAGATATAAATTAGGAAATCAAGAAAGGAAGAGAAGTGGGAACAAGAGGGAGAAAATGGAACAGTCTCACTCTGAGCCAATCGTCAGTTTGAATAAAGCAATGTCCAAGATCAAAAAATTGATGGAACAGAAAAACTCTCTTCAGGCAGCAGACATAAACTGCTGGAGTTTCTTAGCAGAACCTCGGGTACTTTGGGTTGACTAAACCAAGGAAAGTACCTTTCTCGTAGAGGAATGGAGAGGTTGCCACAGCTGGCCTATGCAGGCAGATGCATCAAGAGATTTTGACGTCTCTATGGGAACACAGAAGCGTGAGGTACGCAGACCACTGCCTAGAAGTTCTCCAGTGAACACTTTGAAGGTTTGGAAATAAATTGTCTTCCTGGGCAACAGGAAAAAGGTTCAGAGCTCTTGTCTCTTGGAGGTTGACTCCAACAAGACTTTGGGAATGAGGTCTTGCTTCTGTAGTGGGATCAGTTCTTATCTGAACAGCAATGAGTTTTATTGCAGAGAGGAGTTTTAACAGTGACGTCTCCAGCACAAGGGATGCTTAGGAATTAAATCTGATCAGTTTGTGAATAAAAATGGATCACAACCCACGTCTCGGGCATGTCTTCCCCCTCTCTCCTCCCTATTTCCTGTTCAAGTACTGCACAAGAAAGGCCACTAAGATTTAAAAACTCTTGAAAAGAAAAAAAAAAAAGAAGAGATACCAAGGTCTTACTTGTTTTTTTCTGATAGCAGGATGGTCAGCCAGATATTCTCTACACCTTCTGGACAGATGTAACCGGTACACTCAGTGACGACTTTCATCGAGCAACTGAAGGTATGACTGGTTTGTTTTTTCAGAACTTTTACATATATTGTTTTGCTGCTGAATTTCCACCTGGGAACTTGAACTCAAATTTAGTCACAACCAATAAGAATAGTGTGATCTGTAAGCTGTAACTGATCTGTAAGCTGTTTCTCTGTGGTCAGCACATAATGTTGATTACAATATTTTATCTTAGTTGGATTATGTAACCATGGCAACATGCTTGTTCAGTTATGTTATAGATAACTTTAGATAACTTTTGGTAGAAGCAATTGTCGTATGCTTTTCATCTATCCTCCTTTCCTGTCTGATGATCCAGAAGTATGCTGATCTGTGTTCTCGTTTTTAATATGTGATTTTGATTTAAGATGTTTATGTGAAGTCAAACCAGACCAGAATTCAATTGTTAGTTTAGTATTTGTCATCTTTAAACTTATTCAGGCTCCAGACCTGAATAAGAGGGTTAGTAACCCTCAAATGTCCTCCAAAAACTTGATGATTATGATATTCAATAATGACAATGTGTTGTCATTATGAACATTATTATGGTAACAGGCTTACTTTGACTTGTTTACTCTGTTTTGAAATGATTCATCATACTACTCTTTAATTGTAGATCCAATCAGCAAGATGCAGACAAAATTATACAAAGATTTTACAACAAATTTTTCAGTTCTCTACACAGATCTCTCTTTTACACTTATGAGTTCAGCATGGTTGAGCCGATGTGCCAAAATATCGACTCAACAGTTGCCTGGTGAAAATCCCAACATTTTGTTCTCAGCCTCATGTCGTTCACTCCTCCTTGTCACAACCCCCTGGCAAACTTTTCACCCCCGTCTGAATTCAAAACTATTGTGTGATTGGTCTGAATTTCAGGGATATGTTTTATTTTCTCCTCCAAATCTCTTCTACCATGATCAATGGGTTTGCTGTACCACAAATGACATCTTACTGCAGTGGGAGGGGATTTTACCGGAGAGTGTGTCTTAAGAGTGTGTTAATTGATATGAAATTAACATCAATTTAAAGCCTTGCTACATGTATACCTCACAACCAAGAGTCAATGTTACTTTGATGGTTTTGGTCACCAATATTAGTGATGAGTGATCATTTTATATTGCAATATATGAATGAAGTTTACATGTTGACTAGAGCATTTCTTGCAGCATTTCCTCCTCCAAAAAGACCCACTTAAATCAGCTGTGGTTGACTTAACTTTATTGGTGACAGATCATTAAACCTAGAGGACACACATGCACAGCAGAGTCACTCATCCAGTTCTGTGTGAACAGGATAAAAATTAAGCAAATTAAAGTGTAGTATTATCTAAAATCAAAATGTTTTAACTTTACATTGTCATAATGTCATTCCCTCATCAAAAACACACCTGGAATGTTGCTTTGATTCCTTCATGAATTCTTAAAAAATCCTTGACATTTCCATAGCAACCGAGCCACTGCCTTTTCACACTGCTCTTTCTTGGAAGTGCAGTTCCCAAGCTGAGCTTCCCCCTCTTCCACAACTCCCCCTCTTAGCTCCTTTAGACTAGCGCCAGCAGCAAATAGCAAACACCTGGTGGAACAGCGTGTCTGCTGATCTTATTTATATACAACCTACCTCTCACTCCATGCTGGTAAAAATGGTAAAGACTTAATAGAGAGATGTTGTTGTGATGATGTGGCTGAAGGCGCAGTGTCGGAAAGAGCAGAGCCTTCTTGAAGTGTAACTAACTGAAAGTCTGAAAGTCATAAGTTCAACACCAAACCTTCACCAACAGTCAGAGCAGAGCAGACCCATTCCACTCCGTGTTCACATTCCTAATGTTGCCATTGGAGATGGAGTAGCATCACTTGCTACTCCATCTCCATCTTATATGACCAACAAATTCTAGTTTGTTCGTGTAATAATATACAGTGTGCAGGACCCGCAAACCTAATGCAGGACCTGGTTTGCCAACCCTGCACACTCCAGGGCAGGACCGGCAAACCTGTGGCTGTACAGCTGCAACCAATAGGAAAAGTCAACTAATCATTTGAACAAAGAAAAGGCAGTATTGATACAGTTTAAGGCAAAATAAGACCAAATTAAACAAATTGTACAAAAATGTCAGAATTTGCACAGAAACATAATGTTAGAACCACAAATGACCTATTTTGACAGTTTATCAACAAAAAGTTTGATTTGTGGATTAGTTTCACTTAAGGTGTTAAATTGCAAAGTCAAATTTCTTTTAAGTCATATTTCATATATATCAGATTTTTATAACAATCGTAGGTTGCATAGTTACTTGATTGTGCTATAAAATGGCACTGTGTGACTGGAAAATACATAATACTGCCCCTATGAGTTTTTATTACACACATAATAAAAAACATGACATTGGAACTAAAAGCACAAATGTTGCAGTTTAAAGTAAAATTTTGTGAACTCATCTGATTTAGAGTATATTTAATTAAACATGAAAACATTGTGCTGAGACAGTCTGCATGTAGCTTACTTCGGAGGAACAATGTAGCTTCTGTGATTGAATAAATGCATCCATGGCTCAGTTATTTTAGCAGCAATGTGGTTTGAACACCGTGTTTGTAAAATGAATGTGTCACTGTTCGTATCTGCTTCCCTAAACATGTGGATTTTAATGTGATGAATTGTTTAAAGAAAGTGCTTGAGTTTACCTTCATAATCTTTCTTTCATTGTATTCATCACTTAAACTGAATGAATTCTCCCATCAGAAAAGTACAATAAGTATCTTTTTTTAAATCACTGAAATATAAAGTGCAGGTAGTGGATGGGTGCTTAATTGGGTGTATGTTTGAATATTTGTAAGACCAGAACTAAGAAGAAGACTTAATTATTCCAACAATAGCATTCATTCTTTATCGCTCACATTCACACTCACTCTCTCCCGGATCACATGGAGGCGTTCAGCACAGAGTTGTCTGATTACAGAGAATACCAAAGTGAGAATAGGAGAGGCGGTTTTGGCTGCTTGCTTTTGTACTTGGCTTCAGTCTAATTTTGTTAAAAACCTGTTGCATCTCACAGGCTGTGTCTGAAAATATTCTTAGGCAGAAATAAGGAAAAAGCGTATTGTATATAATTAACATGGAACTTATGTAGAGACATTTTTGTTGTAACAGTTTGTTTTTCATAATCAAAAGTAGCAAAGGATTACTGACAATCAACATAAAGAAACGTTGAGTGTCTATATACCAAAGAGCCCCATAGTTGCCACAGACTGGTCAGGCACATCAGGTGTGATCAGAGTATAGAAGTTTATGAACTAAATTGTTTTGGTTAAATCAAAGAGAATATCATAGATGAAGATTTATTTCATGACAAAATCTTTGGTTCTTTCTTTTGTGGAACAATTTTCTCTGCTTGTGTATTGCATGCCTACTTACACTCATTTATTGATTAGAACTGTTCAGTTCACTTAAATTAATTTGTGAAAAACTGCTCATCCCCTCAAGCTTTACAAGAAAAATAGGTCAAACTCATTTCCAGTTATAAGTACTGTAAGATATTCGGTCTAATCTGAATCTGCATGTAATTCCCAAGGTGACAGAAAAACTTGGACTCTGGAAGCACAACATCTGTTATTTTTGCCATCTGTTGTGGTTGGTGCTATACAAATAAACAAAATTAAGTGGAAAGAGTGGTTATATTAGTAAGCCGTGCTGTAATTGTGCAAACCATTGCAGCAGTGAATGGAACTAACTGAAAATGTCTCTTTCTGATGCACAATCCGTCCCTGATTTTGCTTGTGATGGTCTAGCTCCAGTACAGTAAGAAAGTTGGGTTCCTCACAACAAAATATTGTTTTATCTTTGCTTCTAAAGTTAAAAAGTGGCATACAGTCTGTCATTTGTTTTGCTCAGAACAGTTTTTTTGCTACTGCAGTTAATTCTTATGTAGAAGAATGCAGGAGGAATATTTGACAGTCAGAATTGAATTATTTGGAAAACAACAACAAAAAAGCCCATCTACTACAACAATTATAATGGAGATTGTGTGATTTTTAGCAAACAAACTGATCTGCACTATCTTAGTAGGCAAGTTCATGCTCAATGCATAGCAGACCCATGGCTTCCAGACCAGTTAAAAGAAAAATATGTGGACAATCTTGGACACTGTGCAAGAGAAAGATACATGAACAAAGTCACTGCTGACCCGTATGAGACAGAGAAGGAAAACATGTCAGACGATGCGGACAAGCTGCCTCGGATCTGATCTCTGACTTAACTTAAAACGATGTTTTTCCCCATGTTAATTTATCTGCCAATAGAACAAGTATGTTTTCATCAATATTAAGAAATTATTTACTGAAGACATTTCTCTATACCTTGCTGAAAAATTACTTTAATGATGATCTGCTTGCTTGTTTTTCTTTTCCAGCCTCCTCTTTCCTCAAGCAAGCTTTTGAAGGAGAGTACCCGAAACTTCTGCGACTGTACAATGAGTTGTGGCGCCGTCTGCAACAGTACAGCACAAGCCTGCTAGGGGCTCTGACGAGCAGCGGAGGGTTGGACATGCCTCTGGACATCACTACTGCAGAAGTCGAGAGCCAGGACCTGTTCACACATGGAAAACATGACTACAAGTGAGTTCATTCAAATTAACCAACTAAACCAATTAAAGCCACTTTCATTTTGTCTGGAGTGAAGCTGGGTGGCAAAGCATTTTTCAGAGTATTAATTTCTCACCGTTTGGTGCTACCACTCTTCAATACCAAAATGATCAGTTGTACAGCAACAGTAAAAACACAGCTGGCTACACTGTCCCTGCTTAATAGCAACGGCCTAGTCCGTCATTTACATAGATTGGTAGAGTTGTCTGCTCTATTAAAAAAATGCTTTTCAATAAAGAGAAGCAGACTGCTATATAACTTCCATGTACCTACAAAAATGTACATGCACTCTTCATAGACATTAATCTATTTCAGTTTGAGGTTTTAATGGTGCTATTGTTGTTTTATGTCATTGCATCCCTGAACAAATAAACTGGTATATGAAGCCTAAAAAGAAGCTGTAGTGGCTGTGGGTGATATGCTACTGGGGAAAGATCCTATTTTTGTCTTTGTCTTGATGAACTTTTTTATTATCTTAGCATATGTTTTAAGAACATCTGTTCATTTCCTATAGCGTTTGTGCAGTGAGGTGAGCAAACAACGTAATTCATGCATTACGCTGAACTCGGGGACTAGTGACATGACACAAAAAAGTTTGAAATTGTTCAACTTTTCCAGGGAGTGGAAAAATTGGAAAATCCATCCATCCGCCCACCTGCCAGCTCCCTGTGTGTTGAGCCGTTACTAAAGGAATGAGAGGGGAGGCGTAGTTTGATGCACCACAGTGAAACTTTGTCATTCTCTTGGTTGAAAGAGAGAGAGAGATGTGACAAAAACAAACAAGGGATTATTATTAAATTAAAATGGGCTCCTTTTATTGAGCCCATTTTAATTTATCGTGTGAATAAGTGAATTATTGTTTATCATGACAGGACCTCTAACACACCCCCATGACATCACAGACGCTGGCCTTTGAATTTGCTGTGGATATCAGTCTGAACAGTCCTTTTCTTCTTTGCCCTAAAGGACGTGGAATCCATGATTTCCAAAAATGTGGACACTATTCCACTTTGCATCAGTCCATCTCAGATGAGCTTAAACCCAGAGACGCCTTTGGTGTTTCTGGGTGTTATTGTTAAAGGGTTTTCACTTTGTATGGTAGAGTTTGAACTTGCACTTGTAGATGTAGCATCGAACATACATTACCACATATCTGTTGCATTATGTAACAGATATGTGGTAATATCTGTTACAGAATGATGTTGGTTTTTGCTGCGTTGCCGCCTGAGAGACTGAATGTCTGTGACATTATTTGATCTGGTGTCTGTGTGTGTTTATGCAGTCCAGAAAAAGCCCTGAAGGACTCTCTGCAGCCGTATGAGGCAGCATACCTCTCCAAGTCCCTGTCCCGTCTGTTTGATCCCATCAACCTGGTGTTCCCCATAGGGGGGCGCAACCCACCCTCCAATGATGAGCTGGAAAGCATCATAAAAACCATCAGCAGGTGAGTTCACTACATGCCAGCTGACTGTCTTACAGCACACATGTACTTGAAGTTTCAATGTGTCAGAGGTGTGAAAAAAATCAAACTTTATTTTTTATTTTAAATATAATAGAAAGAAGGACATTCTGAATTAACTGATAGCTTAAATTTCTCACACAGATTAAAGAGTTTTTTTCTAAAATGCAAAAATAAATGTAGGATAAATTTACTGATCTTTGTATTCCACTAGGTGTTCCATGTAACTTTTCAGTGCCTTCAGATGGCTTTTGTTGTAAATCGACATGATATGAAAAAAGTGAATTTGTTTTTGTTACAAAAACACAAATATCCAAAAGAATCAGAATCTCAGAGAGAGGAAGACCCCTGTTAGAAGGTGATTCTGTTTCATAAAGGTGACTTTTCTCCCAGCAGGTCCAGTAAAAGTCTTGATTGAATAAATGTGTTGTAACCTTTGTCACCACTATTAAAGTCAGTATGTGGCAGAGCTAAAAAAAAAAGTGCTTTTAATTTTCCTAACTTTCCTGAGCTTTTGGCACTGTTAACATTTACTGTTTCTTCTCTATCATCTATGGGCTCATTCTTAGTTGAAAATTCAGGCATACAC
>NW_006800368.1:110997-115782 GCF_000485575.1 Poecilia formosa
TTGTCTCTTGCACTGATTTCTTCTTTTAACATTGTGAAGCTCTACTTAGAACCTTCTTAAGATCCAATAGTGCAAAATGCAAATTCTTGCAATTTTTTGACTGATCTTAAGATTTTGATCAGAAGTGTATTTGTGTCACTTATTTTGTTTGTGGGTAAAATAGCAGCACTTCCTTCTCTTGAATGTAAATGTCAAGGATAATATTGGTGCCAGAGATCAATACTATGAGTTCATACGAAATGTTGGGCTCTTTCCATAGAAAATATGTTTTCAGAAAAGTTATACATATGAGTCATTTATTAAAAGCTTCTATATTTCTGCATTACTAAGCTGCATTTGACTGAGACTGTTTTATTTCCAGTGAGCTGAATGTGGCATCAGTGGATCCAAACCTCTCTCTTGCTGTGGCCAAGAATGCTGCAAAAACCATCCAGCTCTTCTGTGTAAAGTCTGAGCAACTGGTATGTACAGCAGTCTGTTGTACCTCCAACACAGTCCAGTGTCTTATACCTTATGTCCACTCATGCATGTGAGAAATTGTTAGCTCTAAGCTTTTATATCTTAGCATGTCAGAAATAAACACCAGTTTTTCAAGCTTATTGCAGCTTCTGATAAGGTGACATTTGCTGTGAGCCAACAAAAATTAGGCCAAAGTGCAGAGGCATTGAGTCTGGGAAACAAAATTATGAAACTTAATCATTACATAATGTCTACTGCTTAATGCTAATAAAATAATCTTGATGAGCTGGCTATTGAAAAATGTGAGCACTTTGTCACATCTTTCATTTTCACCAATAGCCTCTCTTGACAAAGAATATAAACATGGCAAAAAAACTGACACTTCAAAGGTTACAAACCCAAAACATTTGTGCAGTTCCCACAGAAGGAAACTGTAGAAAAAAGAGAAATGTTTTGCCATATTATATTGCAGAATGTCTGAATATATCAGTACCAACACCACCTACTGAAATTAAAGTTATATCATGATACTTTGTGGTCTTTAGTGTGACAACAATAAAGGTGACAGTAGAAAAAGTTTTTAGAATGTATTTGCAGTTTAGTTTTCTTTGGTTACTGCAGGTACGAACCCCACCAACACAAATTCTGCTCTTTGACAAGATCAATCCAAATAATTATCACAGTGAGATAATGAATGGATTATATGCTAAATTTCTATCACAAACTTCATACCTCATGTTAAGCACGGTAGCAGAGGGGTAGTAATGTGGGCTTGTTTTGCAACCTCAGGACCTGGGCATCCTCTAGTCCTTAAGTTCACCATGAAATTCTCTGCATACTGAAAGACTGTAAAGTCAAAATAAGACTGTCTCTCTGTGAACATTTAGGTTACTACCATAACTAAAAATACAGCAGATTAGGAAAACGTCATTCGTCATAATATTTCAGACTAGACCTGAAAATATCCTTGTGGAAATGAAGGTCTGGAAACATTGGTGAACTGAAATGAGTAAAGAATTCCTTCACAACAGTGAGACTCTTAGCATGGTCTTTTTTTGGTAGTAACCTAATGATTACTACAACCAAATTACCTGTAGTAGGTTTTCACTCTATCTTTTTTTTAGTTTCTGACAACTAAAAAAATGGTTCTTTTGGGATATTTTATTTCTGCAATGGTACAGGTTGGACTTGTTGTCCAATTGCTAGAGCATAGGGAGACATTTGGGGAATTATTTCTAACATTTGCTGATTATGTCTTCTGTCTGTTAAATTTAACTTTACACTCTGTCACTTATTGAACCCTTTGTGTCCTTCCTGTCCACAGCTCTGTACTCAAGGAGATGCCAGTCAGGTGATTGGACCATTGACAGAGGGGCAAAGAAGGAATGTTACTGTGGTCAACACTCTGTACCGCCTACAACAGGCTGTTGCTAAGGTAACAGAGGAGAATTTTCAATTAACTTACTGAATTATACCAACTGTTTGTGTTTGTAGTGTGGTAGTTCTGACATGCTGTTTCAGTTGATGTGGCGTACAACAGCTGTAAGCTACTTTTACTGTAGTGTTGGAGATGCCTGTAAGGTTGGTGAAAATGAATGCTGAAATCTTAGACAAGGCTGCATAAAAACATAATTCTATTTCTAGAATTATGCTAATGCATCACATTAGCTCTGTTACTTTCATTGAGATTTTTTCTTTAATCAAACTTTCATTTCTGCCTCTTGGGGAATTTTTTTCTGTTTTTTTGGACAAGCAGTTCTTCTTGTTTTTGGATGCTGTGCAGAAGGACAGTATTTTGCCCTTTTGATGCGTAACCATAGCAACAGGGTGGTTACAACAGGGAGCAGCTGATTAATATTGCAAAAGCTGAAATAATACCACAACTGAAGCCAGAAATCCCAGAGGCGTCATGGATGCAAAGTAGGAGCAATAAGGGCAGAGACAAGGAAGAAGTTCAAACCATCTCTACCATCAATTGTAATGTCTAGTTCAAACTTTTACTTTTTGCAATTTCCTTGCAGTTGCTCTGCACTTTCATAGAGATTTTTTTTGTTTTCTTTTTCTTTTTTCAAACTTTCATTTCTGCCTTTCTGGCAGAAACATAGCGTTTTTTATGCAGTTTTTTGGATATGTGACTTTTTCCTAATCTCACATCAATACCATTACCTGCATCTTTCAGTGACTTCCTGCAACACATCTACAAAAACTGCAGTATATCCAAAACTCATTCATCACCCCAGTTCTTAAAAATCTCCACTGGCTCCCGATTCAACACCCAAGTGTTGAATCAGAATATTGATGGAATATTTGGAATATTGGTGGAATATTTTGTATTGGATTAGTCCAATACAAAATATTATAAACACTCAATAAGCTTGCTGCCTGATTTGATTTGATTTGATTTGACTGATTTATTCCAGACATGTCACAACCACAGTGTGGAACATATCCACAGTAACTCTAGAATGAATCTGTGCATCTATGCATACACACACACACGCACACACACAATTGAAACAAAAACCTTATAAAATGCGTTTATATCAATACATCTATTTGAATGGAATGCACACAAGAATAAATCTGTAAAGCAAGTATGGAGACATGTCTCCACATCTATTCATACTTACGTGTACGTACAACTGTGGAAAAAAATAAGAGACCACTTTAAATGATCAGTTTCTCTGATTTTACTTTTTATAGGTATATGTCTGAATGAAATGATCATTGTTCTGTCAGTAGTTTCATGAACTACTGACAGAAATTTCTAAGTAAGAATTTAGTATTTATTTATTGTAGTATTTAGTATTTATTTGCAGAAAAATTATAAATGGTCAAAACAACAAAAAAGATGCAGTGCTTTCAGATCTGAAATAATGCAAAGAAAACAAGTTTATGTTCATTTAGAAACAATAACACTAATGTTTTAACTCAGGAGGAGTTCAGAAACTCTATTTGGTGGGATAACTACAAGGTTTTCAATGGAGTTCAGTGCAGTGGTCTCTAATTTCTTTTCCAGAGCTGTGTGTATGTAGACACATATGTTAGTCGCGCAGCATGCTGGGTTTATTATTTTTTCTTATTTAATTTTATAAGCGCATCAGCAACAACACCATGCTGATGCATGGCATCGCTGTGCTGATGCACATGGTGTCATATGCATTTGACATGACTGCGCCATAACAAATGCTTTAAGGCAGAGTTGCAGTGCACGGCCGTGTGTATATCATATATTTATTTTGTTCACTCTGGTAATTTAACCTCAAAATCATGTTTTTGCCTACAGGCTTTGATGAGAAGCTTTAGCAGCTTCTCGTCAAAGTGACAGTCTTCTTTGTGAACATGTGGACTATTTCTGCCCTTGCTAACAGATGTTTTTTTCTAATTTCCAGATTATTTCTGCTTTGGGAGCATGTCCACCAGCTGCGGTAGATGCCCTCTTGTCTTCTATGGAGGTATCAAATTTTCTCTCATGATTCAACTATGAATCATAGACCTGACTTGATGTGGTTTTCAATTCAGGTCAAATCAGTCTTTTCCTTTCTAAAATGTTACCTGGCACACAGCTGGAAAGGTCATTTTCTTTTTGTTTAATTCAAAATTAAACATATTTAATTTCTTAATTTTGTTAAGATCTTTAAATAAAAGTAAACATTTGTTTATCTGAGGAAATCTAACAATTGGTTCAAACCAGGCTATGTTTCATGGAAACATAGCCTGGATCTTTGCTAGTACCTAAATCATCAGTGACCTTTAGTTACAGTTACACATTTTACACCACTTCAAGTTCAATGTCAAAATCACATTTATAACCTTTTAGTTTCTCTGATTTAGCATTCACCTACCTTTATTTATCAGCTTTACTGGAAGAAGAGCATGGAGAGAAGGGATTGTAGAGTCTAGTTTCTAATTTGTGTGCCTGTTCTGCTTAGGACTAATTTTAATGAGTCAGAACAAGTCAGGCAATATCACTGCTCCATTTGTTGCTGAACTGCTGCAGCTTCGCTTAGAGATGTTAAATACCTGAAAAGAATATTTTTATCCTTAATGTTTGTTTGCCTTAAACTTCCTGCCTGCAAGTTTATGGCAAGGAAATCAGGATTGGTCTGATTTATATACAGTTAATATGAGTGTTTTAAATGGTTTTGAAACCATTTAAAACACATCAACTGATGACATGTTTCTCTAATATACAGAGATCTAACACTGGGCTGGGCTCAGAAGCTGTCCTTATGTCATTGTGCCTGTTTAACTGTGTCGAGAAAAGTCGAGCTCATCCCACTTCCCCATGCTGGAGATTTTAGTTTAATAGTAACAATAAATAAA
>NW_006800368.1:116192-129639 GCF_000485575.1 Poecilia formosa
CATGGGGACCAACCCGTTAGCCCCGCAACATGTGGCTTCAAATTGCACTTCTCTCATCAGCTGGGTTCAGACCACAAAGACAAAGACCAAGGGAAAGATGAACGGGTGCGTTCCTTCCATGAGACCTGCTCGTCTATCTCTCGATGGACCAGAAAGATCGTGAAACGAGGAGAAAGGAGCTACAGAGCTGCAAGACAAGAAGCTGAGGACCGCTACGCGCATGAGGAAGTTACCCTGAGGCCGAGACCTGCCGCTCTAAGTCAGTACTCTTCCTGTACTGGGAGCCGCCTTCTGCTGCTGCAACACCTTTCTAATCATCAGGCCAGTTCTGGGGTTCAAGATGCCAAACTCCGTTTGTCTCTCTCAAAGTTTCCCTTTTTTAGTTCACAGTGTCAGCAAAAGATGGGCTAGATTATTGATTTTACTTATTTGATTATTTCTGCTACTGATTGAAGCTGCACTGACCCTTGCAAAATTGCCTTGCTAATAAAATATTAAAGTCTAAATTGATGCTGTGGATAGTTAAATGAATTAAGTCAGCTAAAAAACTAAATCATCTGGTTAATGTAAAGTCAATGTTCATGATCCTAGTAAATTAGGAGGGCTTCAGACGTTTCTTTAGTTATGATAAATAATGACCCTGGGTCTCAGTCCAGGTCTCTAAAATTATCTAAGCTGTAACAAGTGCACGTTATTAATAGAGAAAGAGCTACCGTTAACAGGTGTGGTTTATGCTGTCGGGCATCGGCGGGCTACTCCGATGTCTGATTCATGAACTGAAGCGGGTCATAACGTCTGGATCTGAAGGTAGTTAGAGTCTAGACGCATCTTTCTCGCGCCCAGCTTAAACAAAATGTCCTCTACATTTGTATCTGTGGTAATACTCAGGAATTAGAGGCTTTTTGGACCCGTTAGTCGGAGAGCTGGTCAGTAGTCAGTCCATTGGAGTTTGGGAGGTGTTAGGGGCGTGGCTGAATACTGCATAATAACAACTGTTTACCTGATTTGACCTCAGGGAGTTCAGGCCCTGATGAGCAGCGCAGTGCAGCCTCTGCTACAGTCTGTGAGCGACTCTATTGAGGCCATCATCATCACACTTCACCAAGAAGACTTCTCAGGGTGAGACATTTTACTTTCTTTTTGTTCCTCTGTGAAATAAGAAAGATGGGAGACGATCTCCCAGGCTGAGTGTGTTCTGGTTGGATCTTTGAAACATTCCAAGCAGAAGTTACACATAGTTTGAAGTTGTTTTGTTTTTCATGCTGTATTTCATGGAGGCCAGATGCAAGTTAAAGTATGTCTGGCCTCCACTTTTATCTAGAGGCACAAACTTCTATTTGAACCCAGTGAGGTGGTTGGGTTGAAATGAGCTTCTTCCTTATGTAGGAAATAGTTTTCCTGATTTTGTAACGGAGCTTTTACGAAATCATGTTTTGATGTTTGCTCTTAACATTAAATTTAGTCAACATCAACCATTCTTTTTGAACTTTTGTCACCAACACATAATATCAGAAGAGACGCATTGTGATCCTTTCTGAATGACACCTCAAAGAGAGACAATTAGATTAGCTGTCAGTCTGCACAACTGTTGAGATTCCAAGTTGTCCTTCTCTCAACTAAAAATGATGCAGTTTTATGTGTGTGTGTGTGTGTGTGTGTGTGTGCGTGTGTGTGTGTGTGTGTGTGTGTCCAGGCCTCTGTCCAGCCCTGATAAGCCAGACGTTCCATGCTCCCTGTACATGAAGGAGCTGCAGGGTTTCATCTCCAGAGTAATGGCTGACTACTTCAAACATTTCCAGTGTGTGGACTTCGTCTATGACAACACAGAGTCCATCGCCCAGAGAGCCATTGAGCTGTTCCTTCGCCATGCGAGCCTCCTGCGCCCACTGGGGGAAGGAGGCAAAATGAGGCTGGCTGCTGACTTTGCACAGGTAAGGATCTGCTGAAATGTGGGATTTGGACAGTTCAGAATCCAGTCCAGATTCCAAGCCCTTTGAACTGTGTTGTCTGTAATAGTGCATGCTGCATTATTACTGTGTGAATCTGTGTGTCAGATGGAGATGGCTGTAGCCCCTCTGTGCAGGAGAGTGTCTGATTTGGGGAAGCCATACAGGATGTTGCGCTCTTTCAGGTCTGTGCCCTCTTTTTGCAAATTATTTGTGTGGTTATAACCAAGAACCAAACTCAGTCATTTTAGTAATTAGTTGGTTCACGTCCTGCTCTATTTTAACTATGTAGTAAATGCCAGCCATGAAACCTGTGACTGAGCTTTCACGGAAACATAGCCTGGATGTTTGCTGAGTGGTTTCAAGACATTACAAATAAAAATCCTCTCTGGGCTCCGCGGTGGCTGAGGATCTGTTGCCTCAGTCTTTGACGTGGCCATCACAAGTTTGAGTCCCCGCCCGGGAGGAAGACCTTTGCAGAGAAACCAAAAATCCTTAAAAAGAAGATCCTACCATATTTGCATTTTACATCAGCTGAGACCATTTGTTGGTCCCTTATTTGCATGCCCCCTTTTTATGAGCTGAAATGAAAAATAGCAAGAAAAAGCTTCCAGTCATGTTTTTATTTCTTCTTGTAGTACATGCACAAGAGAACATCTACTACTCTTGTAGTTGTAGACGTAGATTAGGTGCAGTCAGACCTTTCAGCTTTTCATTAAGGCTTTTCATTGGTGAAAGTTTTGGACACTGTGTGTGTATGTGACATAAGAAACGTTGTGTGTACTGTGTTTCAGACCTCTACTGTTTCAGGCCAGTGAACTGATCGCCAGCAGTCCTACAGTAGGTGACCTGATCCCCTACAGCACCGTGCTTCACTTTCTCTTCACCAGAGCCCCATCTGAGCTCAGATCACCTCATCAGGTCTACACGCACACACACACACGCACACACACACACACACACATAGTTTGGGATGATCCAGAACTTTGCTTGCCCCTCCACAGAGAGCAGAGTGGTCCATTGCACGTTATTCCCAGTGGCTGGATGATCACCCCTCTGAGAGAGACAGACTCTCCCTCATCAGGTGGGCTCCTCTCTTCTTCCACCATTCACCTTTTCAGACTCACTAGGATTGTATTTGTGGGCAGTGATGACCTCTTGTGGTCGTCATTTGACTTTAGTAGTTTGTGGAAGTACAGGAGGCACTTCAGTCTCACACTCAGAGTTCCTCCTCACTCTGTAACAGTCTGGATTTTAGAACTCTTTATTTTCTGTTTAAATGTTCTATTCATTCACTGCCAGGTTGCAGGTGCAGTCACAGTAACTCCTCTGCTCCCATCAATTATAAGATGTGTGTCCTCTCCACAGGGGGGCCCTGGAGGCCTATGTGCAGTTGGTGAGAGCTCGGCAGGGAAAAGAGTTTGCTTCCATCTATCCCATAATGCTGCAGCTGTTACAGAGGGCCACCAGTGCTGCTCAGGGGCCCAAAGCCTGAAGGAGCCAGCAGTGGTGCTGCTGTCAGAATCAGAATTTCTTAATGATTCTACATGTCATATAAATTTGCTGGATCCTGTGCAGGAACAGGCACTGATGTTTCCATGTACAACACTATGAGTTAACTTTAAGAATAAAGGAACTAATGTTTCTTCTAGCGTTTTCTTTATTAGAAGCAAATCTCTCACACACACAGGCAACAGAATGACAGATGAACTCATTTCAGATGGGCCACTTCCACTGGTTGGGTGGAGGCTCCTCCACCAGTGGCTCCCATGGTTTCCAGTCAGCCATCTTCCTGGACAGACTCAGCTCACACTCTGCCTGGAACACAGAACATGAGCCGTCACCAGAGCAACAATCTTAGTTTGCTGCTGCTGCCTTAAAACCCACTGAATGTTCCATTGTTCCTTAGTGGACGGGCCTCCACCAAGGAACAATGTTCCTCCTCCAACATTTCTAAGCTGCGCTTGTTCTGATTATCATCTCATGTTTTTAGTTAATTGTAAATTATTCCACTTTTGCTCCTTGGGTACTAAAAACCTTCTAAATACTCCTCGTCATACAATTAGAAGACCATCTGTTAAAGCAGTAGCAATACACTATTCTCACAATACGATATATAATCACTATTCAATACATTTTTACAAATTTTTGAAAGATTTTAGAGGGACAGAGTGATTTTGGTGATATTTTGTGACTGTTCCATAGACTTGAATTAAAGTAATTGAACTGATGGTGTAATAAATGTTTTGTTATACATTTGCTTTGTTAATTAAATGTTAATTGTGTAGCTTAGTGTATTTGGTTATGCAGAAAAAAAAAACTTGTCTTATTCACTTAGATAATGGAATTTATCCGTTTCATTACATTTAATTAACTGTAACTTTCATTACATGTAATTTTTAATGTACATGTGGAAGTAGGATTTAATGTCCAGTCGCAGATGGAAAAATCGATACTTTGAGGAGATTTTTTGTTTAAATCGATAAATATCGTAGAATTGATATTATACAGGTCTGGTATCTGTGCATTTGGGTGCACAGACACCCAGATGCACAGATTCATCACTCACACATGCTGGATTTAAAAAAAAAACAAAAAAACAAGTAGAGCAAACAAAACATTTCCAGAATTATAAACCAAATCAAAACATTTGGTTCATGTTTTGATAGAAACTAAGCTTTCAGAAAAGAGAACTCAGTTTCTTTGAGGATTTCACTGATCAACATGTGCTGCAGCATCATCAGATACTGGCTGGAGTTCCAGTATCCATTTTTTTCCGTTTCAACCACAAATAAGATCAAAAATGTTTTTCACATGGTCTTACTTGCTTGGTTAGGATGCTAACCTCTGGGAAGGTTAGCATCCTAACCTTCCCAGAGGAAAAGATTTGCTGTGTTGATCATTCCGATAGCTTTTCTGCCTTTTTTTTCTTTTCAAGCTTTGAGTTTCAGTCCTGCTTCTTTGACATCTTGAAACCATTATTTGGTTTGAACTTGCTCAAACCAAATAATGTTTGGTTTGAATGCTGGCTGTTCCAGCCAGTGTCTTTTGCTGTCAGTTACTCCTGTTTCCTACCTGGAAGATGACTTCTTCAATCTGTCCGCCATTTATTTTCTTCTCTAGCTTCCCAATATCTGGCTCCTGTCAACAGAAAGCAAATCAAACCTTCATCTTTAAATTGAATAATTGTTGGGTGACATGGTGAACTTGGTCTGCTGACCGTTTTCACATGGTCTAAGCGCTTGTTAACCAGCTGCTCTGTGTACTTCCTGTATGCGGCGTCCTGTGGCATGGTCTGCAGTGATGCCAAGATCTTTGCGTAAAGAATTCGTAGACGCTGGGAAAGAGGAAAATCTTTGAGTGAATACCTTCAGCTGGGAAATTACAAACTGTTACCTACTCACCTCATGAGGATTCTGGGAGACAGCGAGGCCAACGAGGCCGGTGGTCTGGAAAGGAACAGGAGAGATGATGTAAGTTCAGGTTCTACAAACCCACAAACTCCCACTATCTCCTGCAATCAGGTAAGCTTTCACTGAGCAGCGAGTAAAAGAACAAAGAAACACATCTAAAATCAGACTATTGGGCAAACTGAGCCCAGGAGTTATCCAGTTCGACTATTTTCGTCTAAGTACAATAAAGGAAAGAGAAAGTGAATAGGAACAGTGTTTCTCAACCCTGGTCCTCACCCCCCCCCTCCTGCTCTCCATGTTTTAGATGTGCCTCTATTCCAGAACAGCTGATTCAAATGATTGCATGACCATCAAGTACTGCAGAAGCCTGTTAATCACCCAGAGATGCAATTCAGGTGTGGCAGAAGGGAAACAACTAAAACATGCAGGACAGGGGCGGTGAGGACCAGGATGGAGAAACACTGATCTAGAAAGAACAGGGGAAATGCAGGTGTGTTATGATTCAGAATGTTAAGTGAACTCAATTCAAACTGAAGTTTTTTAATTATTATTATTAATGTGGCCGTTAATAAAACAAACGGGACAAATATCAGTTTCCCTGATATAAAAGTTTGTGTATCAAATAGAAATGTAACCTGTCCATTTATTGTTCGATTAAAGTTATTCATAGACGCTTGATAGATCAAACTTATTCCACCTCTTCAACCCTTTTAGCACTGTCAGCGCTTTTCCACCTCCTGCATCATAGAGCTATGATGTATGATGGAGAATGAACCATAGATAGATAGATGTTTTAATATAGGTTAAGTTAACCTATCAAACTGTCTGAGTAATGCTAGCTTGAGAAGCTCCTTCTCAAGCTCACGGCTCGTTCGCACAGCAGCAGCCTGGCTGCTGCCGAGTTGTCATCATACGTTGTTGCCTGATATTCTACTGGGTTTCACCCGCTGCCTTCATCCCTAACAAACTAAAAGGAACATGACCTCTACACGTACCTTCTTTAGTAACCCGGCCATCTTTCACTGCCAATACAGTAGGACTTCCGGCAACCAGTTATGACGTCAGCGTCAGTAAGCACATAGACATCCATAGACATAATATAAGCAAATCCTTATATTATGTCTATGGTCTATGAGTCCATAGTCCATGTATGAGTCAGCATATCATTTTTTTTAAATAACTTTATTTCAAACAAATAACATGAACGTAATATGGAGGAATATGGACGTAAACTCAATGACAAATATTAAAATATAATAAAAACAAATAGTAAAGAATAATTAAAGACATTCAGGGCGTTGCTGTTAAAGTCTAGAGAGACAAAAGTTAAATTCACTACATGTTAAAGATGAGTAAAATATGTAAATTTGATAAAGCAATATTTTTTCCGATTTTTTTCTGTAAGGAGTTTTTGCAAACCCGACCAAATAAATGTAGTGTGAGAACATTCCACAAATAAATGTTCAATACTTTCGCCTTCACAGTGACAAAAAGAGCAGTTGTTGCTGACATCTGGAGAGAAGCGACAAATGTTATTTTTAACTGGATAATATCTATGTAAAATCTTAAATAAAAATTCTTTCATCCTATTAGTAATTATATATTTATGAGGCAATAAAAAGATTGCACTCCACTATTTTTTGCTCAGATAATCCCATCAATGTTTACTTATGGGAGTGGAGAAAGTGAGTTCTGATAAACCCGTTTGTAAATTTCTTATTCATTATATTAGTTCCTTCAATTGAAATTGAGTCATGAAGGTTTAAATTGTTTGGATGTTTGGTTTGTGCTAAACAGAGCAAACTATGAGGAACAGCTTTAATAATCATTTCAAATTCTTTTGAGATATTTCTATGTTATTGTTGTTCATAAAATGCTCATAAGTATACCACTCACCATCGCTGTCAAGTAACTGATTTATCAAATTAATATTATTGTCAACCCACTTATGAAGAAATAATGATTTGTTTTTATGTATTATATAAGCATTGTTCCATAAGATGCAGTAATGCATCTTATGGAACAATGCTTCCATAAGATGCATTGTTCTTCTAACAGGTTCTTCTAACCTGTATAAAATGGTTTTTATACAGAAAACTCCAACATAGCAGAACCTGCTGATGACATTTGGCTAATTTGACTGGAAGTTTTTCAACTGAGAAAGGACAACACAATAAAAAAATTAGACCCCCAGTTTACTGAACAGATGATATGAGAAAATATTAAACATGGAATTTTGATTTTTTTTTTTTTTTTAGAAATCTTTTAATCCAATTATTTTTTAACATTTGATTAAAGACAGTAGAAGTCAAAACATTTAAACCTCCTTCAGCTAAAGAGTTTGAAAGAACAGATTGTTTTATTTTATAGACTTTATTTTTCCATATAAACTTGAAGAGAATTTTATCCAGATCAGAACAGGGTGATTTACTAACATCAAGTGATGTGAAAAGATATGAGACCTTGATATTCCTTCTGCTTTGCTTAATAGTACTCTACCATAAATAGTTAAATCCCTAGCTAACCAACTGTTAAATTTCTTTTTAACAGATTCACAAACATTCACAAAATTATCCATGTCACTGTGGTCAGTGGAGATTTTAATTCCTATGTAAGTTACAGGTTTTTTTACAGGAATATTACATATTTCAGTAACAGCGGTTCCATATAAGGGAAGGATTTCACATTTTTTTAGATTGAGTTTCAACCCTGAAATGCTAGAAAATTTAGCTATAACAGACAGAGCTACAGGAATTTCATTAGAAATTTTTAAAAACACTGTTGTATCGTCAGCAAGTTGTGAAATTTTAAGTTCTTGATCAAATATTTTAATTCCCTCAAATGAGCTCTGTCTAATTAAATTGTTTAAAATTTGGCCAACAAGCAGAAAAATGTAAGGGGAGGCCGGACATTCCTGACGAACCCCTTTATTGATATTAAATCAGCTAGATGTGTCATATAGAAGTTTTGTAGAACTGTTATCTCTATAAAGTGTCTTAAAGGCTTTAATGAAAAAGTTACCAAAGTTAAAAAAGGACATTGTGTCAAAAATGAAGTTGTGACTAACTGTATCAAAGGCCTTTTGATAATCTAAAAACAGAATAATTGGGTCACCAGGGATAAGATCTTTATAATCAACTAAGTGTAACACTAATCGAATATTATCAGAAATGTTGCCTCCAGGCATGAAGCCGTTTTGAGATTCATGTTAATATCATTTAAACCATTTTTCAGTCTTTTAGCTAAAATGGAGGCCAACATTTTATAGTCATTATTTAATAGAGTGATGCCACGCCAATTATCTATTATTAAATGGTCTTTATTTGGTTTAGGGATCAAGGTGATAAGACCCTGTTTCATTGATGGGGGTAGTTCTTCATTGTGAATGGATTCATTATAAACTGCAAGAAGAAATTCTGAAGTTTTAGCCGAGAATTTCTGATAAAATTCTGATGTCAAACCATCATTTGTCAGATTTCAGGTTACTGATGCTCCATTTTATCTCCTCAGTACAGAGTATTTCATCACAATCCTCTTTTAAAGATTCATTAGCTTTGTTCACTTCTACTAAAGAGTTTAATATATCTGTGCTATTTATACAGTTATCATTTTTATAGAGATCTCTATAAAACATTTATATATATTTTGAAATTACTGAATAATCTTGTACTACAGCATTATTTATATTTAATTTGGATACTGATTTCCTTTCAAAATTTCTTTTTTCCATGTTAAAAAAGTATTTGCTATTTTTTTCTCCCTCCTCAATCCATTTTAATCTGGCCACATGCTTTTTCTTTATATATCTCATTTAACTCTTCTTGATGTTTCTGTAGTTGTGTTACAACAACTTCATCATCTAACATGTTAGTAGTAATGTCTGAAATAGATCTGATTAATTGCTCTAGCTTTTCTTTTTTTGTGCGGTTTATTCTTTTGCTAAATTGGATTGCATACCTGATAATTTCATACTTCAGTAATTCCCAATATTTTTCAAATTGGTTATTATTTTGAGTGATTGTCCAGGACTGTTTGATTAGTGTTTGAATAAATGATGTAAATTCTATGTTATTTAATAATTAATTATTACGTTTCCAGTGGTTATACACTCTTCTACTCTCCTTATTAGAAAGATTTACTTATAAAGAAATGGTTTTGTGATCAGTTAAAACTGCAGGGCAAATTTTAACCTCCATTACTTGACTCTCCATGTCCTCTGAAATAAGCCATAAGTCAATTCTAGATTGAGTTGAAAAGCTTTTGTTATTCCAGGTGTATTGTAAGTCAGTAGGATGATGATGTCTCCAAATGTCTAATAAATTTAACCGGTTAGAGAAGTTCATAAGATGGTTCTGTCCGTTTCTAAATCTAGAGGGATGCCAATCCAGTTTATTGGAAAAGACCTTATTAAAATCTCCCCCTAAAATAACCTTTGCTGATGGAAACTTAGTACCAAGAAAAAACATGGTGTCCTCCAGCTCTTTTAAGAAAATAACATTTAAAGAATCAGAATTATAACCATAAATATTGCCCAGCAAAAAGATGTAAGAAGTGAAATTCAACCACTATGAAAATCCAATGACCCTTATGATCAGATGTAACATCTAAAACTTTACCTTTGAAGTTAAGTAAATCTTTTAATATTGCTACACCCCCTGACTTGTTTGAACCATGTGCTAACCAAATATCTTTGCCCCATTGATTCTTCCAAAAGGATTCATCTTCTAAGCATGAATGACATTCCTGAAGAAAAACAAAGTCTATTCTTGCCTCTTTGGAAAAAAGAAAAAATGCTTTACGTTTTATATCATTACGCAGACCCCTTGTATTAACAGATACAAAAGATACCTCCGTGCTTTCTGAAAGTTAAAGAAAAGTAATTTTAAAAAAAAAAGTCACCCATTTAAGATGACTCCTAAAATAAAATTTGAAGCCACTATCAAAATTAGCTAAGCCATTTGTAAAGTGTAGTGTTTACTGCTGAGGAAAAAATCATTATTCTCCAGAAGCCCTTCGAATTTCCTTTCCATCCACATAAGGCCCTCTCCCTGTTCAATGACAGGCCACAGAGCAGACCTGGCATCCTTGTCTTCATTGGAAAGGTCTTCGCCGAAACGAACTTTGTTCTCTTCAGGTAGATGTTATTTTCTCCAGATGATGTCCCTCACTGAACGATAAGTAAACAGGACGATGACTGCTCTGGTCTTACTGTCGATCCGTTTCCCCACCCGATGAGCTACGTCGATTCCTTGAGCTGCTTTTGATCCAAGATCAGGTGCAATTTTGTGACAGATGGCTGAAACCTTCTCTTTCAGATCTTCATTCTCATGTCCAGGCAGTCCGTAGAGCCGTAGGCACCATCTCCGTTTGTAGCGCTCTGCATCTGCAACACGCTCCTGCAGATCTTCTATTGGCGCCTCCAATTTTGCAGTTTTATTCTTCAATATACAGTTCTCGTTTTTTAGGTCTTCAATCTCGGCATGCATGAATTCAATAGAATTTTTAATATCCTTGATGATATTAAAAACCTCGTCCGCTCTGTCGTTCACCGCTTTTAAGATGGCGTGTAGAGAGGCTTGAGNGCTCTCCTATCAGTTCCTCTTTCCACCTGACCTTTCACCTACCATCCACCTCCAACACAACATCAGTGACCTTTAGTTACAGTTACACATTTTACACCATTTCAAGTTCAATGTCAAAATCACATTTATAACCTTTTAGTTTCTCTGATTTAGCATTCACTTATAATATTATAATAACCATAGCTTATTAGTTACTCTTATAATCATAATGTGTTATTACAGACATTTCTGAAAAGAAACCAAGAATAATTCATTATTCTAATCATGTGACACCATGTTACAGTTACTTGTTTCACCTTTAAGTATAAGACTAAGTGTAAATATTCTTATAATCAAACCAACATCAACCACCGGTTAAACCAATATTGATTATTAACTTAATTATAAATTATCATTATTAATTCAAAGATTTTACTCTGGGTTTTATCCAATTACTCAAAATGTTTAGATTTTATTCTTTAAACCTTTAGAGCTCAAAATGAGCAGTCTGAACTATTTTTAATCACTGCAGGCTGGAAACTTCCTCTTTTTCCAGGAAACCTGCTTTTCCTGTTTCATAACTCTCCTTCTATGATTTTTTATGATTAAATAGAAAAAAGTAGAATTAAAGCAGGACACAATAACAACACACACAACCAGATTAATTTTATTACCGTCTGACTCTACTGTTGGGTCTTGATGTCACCTGTGTGATCAGTTTTAAAGATAACTTTATTTATTGTTATTAAACTAAAATCTCCAGCATGGGGAAGTGGGCTGAGGTCGACTTTTCTCGACAATATATACATCTCCTTCTGAGAACGGGCCCATAGACTTATGTCCATTATAATGGACATTTTGTTGAAGCTTATTTTTTGTTCATACTTTGAGTTACCCTTTCTACAGTACTCTTAGAGGACATCCTGGGATTTCCAGGGATGTGTCATGTGATAGGTTTGAACTGGGAAATCCTTTTTTTTCCTAAATCAAAATGGCCGACCTGCCAGAAACCACATTTTATGGAAAGAGGGTAGACGAGTCAAATATTACACTTCTTTTGTTATTTTTGTCGATAATTATATTCTTGTTAATATAACCAATAATAATATTTTGCCCAGTGAAAACAATTTAATAATTTCTGTTTAGAAATAACAGACCTTTTCTGAATGTCAATTATAATGGACATCAGGACTATTTCAGTGTATTTAATGACTCCACATTGTTGTAGGAGAAAGACGTGAAACAGGATTCTCCACAAGATCTGGAGTTGTCAGATGAAGATGAGGATGATAAGTNGAATTCAATAGAATTTTTAATATCCTTGATGATATTAAAAACCTCGTCCGCTCTGT
Organism: Poecilia formosa; assembly: GCF_000485575.1. Lineage (NCBI taxonomy): Eukaryota > Metazoa > Chordata > Actinopteri > Cyprinodontiformes > Poeciliidae > Poecilia > Poecilia formosa. Next base: position 128,465 of record NW_006800368.1, read on the forward strand.
CGTTCACCGCTTTTAAGATGGCGTGTAGAGAGGCTTGAGCCTCATCGCCGCAGGATTTCTTGGCAGCTGGGCTGTTTTGATAGGAGAATCCGGGAATATCATAGGATCGGCATCGGAGTTCCCATCGCTCATGCATCTTGTTCTGAGGTGTGACTGGTGTCCTGGTCTTCCGCTTATTTTCTTCTTGTTTTCCCCTTTGTCGATCATCTCTTCTTTGCAAGCTGTTTTACTCAGCAGAGTAATAGCGTCCTGGTGAAAATGTTATTATTTTGTTGTTTTATAAAGTTTATGGTTTCTCGGTCACGTAAGATTTGCGGAAAGTCTGTATATTTTTGGCTTCTCTGTTCATACTAGGCGGTTCCTCATTTGGGCTTTTCTTTCACTCCGCCTGTTTTTCTCTCTTTTTCGGTCTCAACTGTTGGTTTTTTACTTTTCTCCGTCTCGCCCGGTTGTATTTCTTGCGATGAATTACTATGTTTCTTTTTATTCTTGCTTTGTCTGGGTGACCGCCGACAATTGTAGCAACAATTACTGAACAAACATCCAGCACTGCGCCCACATCAGAGTCCTGCCGTCTCCCAATGCCACGTCCAAATATTCAACTCAGAAACAACTTCTCTTGACTGCCGTCTTCCTCCACGCAAAGCGAGGTGAGACCGTTAGAGGCTAACGAATCCCAACCGCTAACGGCTCTATGATCCCGGATTTCTGAGTTGATTGTCGATCTGTTTTCTTTTTAGTGATGTTGAATATTTATCCAGCAGCGACAGTCAGATGATCTCTGATGAATTTTCTCTATCGATGAACAGAATAATCACTGCAAACACTGTAATATTCACCTCACACAGCAGATCCGTCTTTCCTCTTCTCTGCCAACCGCCGGCGAACTCCTCCATGAGGCATCTAGGCATCATGTCTGTGGTGGTGGGAGCTCGTCAGCAAATCATCTACTCTGGTCTGTGAAAGATCCTAGATGATGGTGATGCTGTGCGGGATCTCCAATAGCAGTCAGACTTGCAACTCTCTCTCTCTCTCTCTTATATATTTATATATCACATGGATAAATACATGAACACGGCACAGAAGGGCATCGGCATAAATAGCAGAGGAGCCAAACACCAACTCCTTGTAGACCACACAGTCGCCCGAGACTGCAAAACCCGACACGGCTGGGA
>NW_006800368.1:133376-149651 GCF_000485575.1 Poecilia formosa
TTCCATTATAATGGAAACAGGATTATCCACAAGATCTGGAGTTGTCAGATGAAGATGAGGATGATAAGTATCAGCCTATGGTAGGGAACTTCATCAGATCCAGAACAATCTGATGAAGACAGACTCGTGGTGCGTTCTCACCAAACGCGTTACGCATGTCAAAAACGCATTTGACACTTCAGAACAAATGTTCTCAAATTGCAGCTTGAAGAAGTTTTGTTTTTCAATAATCAACTTTGATCATTGGACAACCAAGGTGTTCCCAGGCCAGCTTGTTCTTAGTCTTCCCCAGGAACTCTGTCCAAGTTGGACAGGCCAAAGAACGCCCAAAATACTTATGAATTAAAAATAAAACAGGCATAGCCAGTTTTAATGCCAAGGAAAACATTTTGGGTCTCATGGCACTCTGTAGGACCTGACCTACATCAAGAACCGCTACCAGAAGCTGAACAGGCCCTAAACTGCTCAGCTTAATCTCTCTCTGTGTAGAGCAGGAGTGGGCAACTCCAGGTCTGGAGGGCCGGTCTCCTGCAAATTTTGGATGCATCTCTACTTCAACACACCTGAGTCAAATAATGAGAGTCATTAGCAGGACTCTGGAGAACCTGACTGCATTTAGGAGGTGATTCTGCTGTTGGATTCAAGTGTGTTGGAAGAGGGAGACAGGAGTCACCAACTCCAGTCCTCCAGTCCTACCATCCTGTAACTTTTAGATGCATCTCTGCTCAAACACACCTGGGTCAAATAAACTGCTCGTTTCCAGCCTATTGCAGAGTGGAATGAACGCTGGTGAGGGAATTCAGACATTTTGGAGCAGAGGTGAATCTAAAAGTTGCAGACTGGAGTTGGTGACCCCTGCATCTAAGAGTTGCAGGACACTGGCCTGCCAGGACCAGGATTGCCCACCCCTGCTGCAGAGAGATGCAGTACAGGGAGCCACTGGCTGTTATTTGAATGTAAACAACATGCACTCATTTTCAGACTTTTATTAAAAACATTTGCAGAACAACAGCTACATGGGAGTACAAAAAGTGTATAAAAATATATTACAAATCTTGTATATTTACAACTGCCTCTCTCTACAGATGCAGTTAATTTGTTTTTCACCCCAGCTGTGTTACCTAAAACAAGCAACATGCTTTCTACAAACTGCACCTAATAATACTGGTGGCCAAAAAAAGCCAAGGAGACAAGTTTCTAAATTCCTAAGATCCTCTTGGATGAAGAAGAGGAAACTTCACATGGAGCTGAGCAGAAATGTCTTCCCCTCAGCAAAGTTGAGTTCATCAGAAGAACATCCTGTGGAGAAAAACAGGCACCAAAAAAGATTTTTAAAAAGTATTTTCAATGGTTTTTTTTTTGCAATGTAATTTCATGTTCACCCTTGCCTGTAAATGTTGGGGGCCAGGAGAACAGCTGTGTCTGTCGGCAGCTTGGACAGATGAACCACCTTGGTCTTCAGCTGCAGTCTGTCGCTCTCATTCACCCACACATCAGGCAGTCTGATGCACACAGGGACACTTTAACGTCACTGGGTGGAAACTGACAAACAACTGCTAAAATAACCAGTTAGGAGAACATAAGGCCATGTTGATCTATTACCTTCATGGATAAAATTATGATTTATTATCTTCCTGATTTTTGTCAACACTAATCGGTTTGCTGCATTTTTTTTAAAGTTTCCTTTCTATTTTCTCTGAAGAAAAAAAGTTCCATAGGCAGCTTCTCTGTGACTACTTTTATTTCCTTCTTTCAGGAAGTTAACTTACATGTCTTCAGGTGCCCAGTGCAGCAGCACCTTCACTTTCCCAGAATCCTCTTTCCTCCTGGCTATCACCTGGAAACCAAAAGAGAGTAGAGGTGGGTTCATGCTGTGGGACCCTGCTCTGAGAGACAGAGAGAGAACCAACCGTGCTGTGGAAGACCACACTGTGCCCATTGCCCTGACTCTCAATATGTGTTGCCAGGTTGAGACATATGGCTCGATGCCGGATGGCCTCCATGGTTTGTGCATCAAAGAAGTCATGAGGTCGAGCTGGAAACAGGTGAAGAATTTCACTGTGAGAGATTCAGCTATGAGACTGAATTAATAATCATGTGTGTGTATCAATCATACGCAGTGAGCGTCTATATTTGTTCCTGAGTTTCCTCCTCTTTATCAGGCCAGCCTTGGATGGAGATTCCTCCTTCACTTTGCCCTGACTGGATGTTTTGGAAGAACCTTGAGAACTAAAGTGGGTGGGGACGTGGCGTGCCAGCCCCCCCTGTGAGGCAAAAGTGGCATTGCAGCCGCCAACCACACACTGCAAGAGAATGGACAGTTAGTTGGAGCAGGAACATTAACCTGGTGTGGAAGCTGCAGATGTGTGATGTTACCTTGAAGGGCTTGTCTCCGCTGTGGGTCAGCATGTGTCTCTGCAGCCAGCTCTGACTGGTGGACGGAGTGTTGTACACCTTGCAGTTCTTCCACAGGCACACAAACACCTGGGTCACAGAGAGCTGCAGCAGTCAGCAATGGTCAGAGAGTCTGAAGCACACACCAAGTTCAAACATGCAGCTGTGCACCAACAATCACTTTATGCTGTGGTCAGCATTCAGATGAACAGCTGTCATGTGCCAGTTCTACCAGGGTTAATGAAACCATAAACAGCCAGCTGGCTGCACCAATGACAGACATGTGGAAACAATTAGATAGAAAACTACAACTGACTGCAGGCTCCACAGAAAATCAAATGCATGTCCAAAATATGAGGACCAACTGTCCTAAATCTACTTTGTAACGCAGAAAGGTAGACAGACTTACTCTCATCTTGTTTCCAAATCATGATTGGGGTGCACTGACTGACTACAGTTTTCTGGCCGATTACAATTTTTAAAAACTTGATGTAGCAATTCCGATTTTGGCCAATACTGATTTGTTTCTGAAATGTAGCAAGAATGTTGCAAAGTTGGTGGGTCAGTCAGTCAAACCTCTTTCATGGGAGAACAAAAGAGGACGGTAGTTGATATTTAGTAGTGCAAGTATCAGCCAAACTCCCAAGAGAAACAAAACGGGGGCCTGTTAATTGGTGCAGCCCTAATTATGATCAACAAAATTTGGCCATTTTAAACAAAACAATTTACATCAAAAACACTGCAAAGGAAAAACTGACTTTGGCTAAATCAGTAACAATATTAAGTGACAATATAAATATTGTTTATTATACTGAAACAGAAAATACCTTCCAAACTAAACTTAATCTGGGACTGTACTACAGAACAAAAATGTTGGTACATTTTTTATCCAGCTTTAATGCACAGTTAATTTCTCTCACTGTGAACTGCTCACAGTGTGAGTGTATTATAGGTCTGGCGGGCCACCAGACTTTACTTGCTAAGGTTTTTTAGACACCAGGAACAGTGACAGTTTAACACACAGCTTAAGCTAGGTTTATAACTGGGCAGAAGGGTGTGTGCACTGGCCTGTTTGCTTCACACACAAGTTTGGAAAAATTATGGCGTCTGATCATACCACCAGTTTTTTTGTAACTTTTCAACCTGGTGGGCTATGGACTGCTGACGGTGTGAGCTACCAGAACCAGCAGCATCCAAGTCAAACAGACATACACAGAGACTGACCCCTCCTCTCTGTCCGTCCACATGCATAGCTCGGATGTGTTCAGCCAGGTCAGGGCTGCTGGAGAACAGCAGCTGGCAGTCATCCCAGCAGCAGGTGTAGCTCAGAGATTTGCTCACAGCAGGTCCAGAGCCTGCTACTGCCGCTGCCCCCCCACTGTGACCATTGAGCATGGCAGGAGTGGAACGACCGCTGGATGCAGTGCTCTCAATGTCCATCAGGGTGGAGCAGAAACTGGAACAGATACAAGAAACCATGACAGAAGCAACAAAGAATGATCTGAACTAAAAATTTGATCATGATGTTTTGGATAGCATCCATTAGCAACAATGCTAGGCAATCACACTTGACAATTGCTGTTCAGGAAGTTAATCAAATCCCAATTGATTGTGTATATAATCCAGATTCAGATGATCGTGTCGTACAGAGGTGAAGCAATGCTAATCCTATATTAATGTTTCACAGCTACGAATAATTTCATTTTATTGACGGAAAAGACAAAAAATTAAATAGCTATTCAAACCAACTTTGTCCCTGGGGCGGGGAATCAATTACCAACACCAAATTCATTAACTAGCCACATTTCTATTAAACCTCAGTTCTGTTTCTTCACTCAGACCACATTAACTGGTGGTCTGACTCCATAAGAAAGAAATGCAAACAAGGCCTCCCACATCATCAAGACTTTAAGATAAATATTCTGTAATCTGACCATTAGTTAATCAAAAACTAGCTCAGCTTTTAGAAACAATCGGCCCCCGACTGAAGCAGCTGTCAGGGGCCGATTCAGGACCTGGGCAGCTTGCAAAAATAATCTTAAAATGATAACTCATTTTAAGACACATGAACATGGCGATCACTCATTTCTTCTTCACAACATGAAGCTGCCATACTGTTATTAAGCTAGTAAAGTTATTGTTCTAAAAGTCAATGGCAAATAAGAGTGCAGGCTCTCTTTCAGGCTAGCTTTCAACATTATTCCATGAATAATGGAATAATGGTTGACAGCTTAGGCCTGTTCAGTCAACCTGAACAACATCAGAGATTAATGGCTGCCATTAATCTCTGATGGGTCTTTTCAGAATGTTGATCTTTCAAAGAACATTCTCTTTTCTTTGAAAGCAAAAAGTAGCATTCATAAGAAGGGTGAACCCGACAAGTCAGATATTGGGTACGGAGCGGATTTTTCTTCAGTTCCATTTCAGCTTAAAGTTGTTTAAGTCTTAAAGAGCTTAAAGTTTTGGTTCGGTCCACCTTTCTTTCTCCTGCATAGCTGCAGAGGAGACCTTAGTTCCATGTGTTCAGGTCCAACACGATGCTGCCTGAACTGACGGTGCTGTACCTTGTGTATTCACATTCCTAATGAATTCCTTTATTTTTTTGAACCCAAGAAATAAAGTACATCTCAAAAGAGTTCTGAATTTTATGTCACTTATTTCAGAAAGTAGAACCGATACAAATCCATTACACTTAGTAAAGTATTTTAGTCTTAATTCTTGTCATTTTGATAATGGCTACAAGATAAGAAAATCCCAAAATGCAGAGACTCAAAATTAGAATGTTGTGAAAAATGCCAACAAACTTATGTTGTCACATGCTAATCATTGCTGCAGAAGTTAATGACAAAGAAAGTCACTGGTTGCCTTCACAGTCATTGCTGAAGAAGCTGGTTGTACAGCTGGTTGCTGTACATACAGCAACCAGCTATGGAAAACTGAGTGGAGGGAAAAAGTGTGGTAGGAAAATGTCCATTAAAAGGTTTGGGGGAGCTTCTGACCAGGGTCAGAAAAATTCAGTTCATTTTCTCTTGCTCACTGTCCAAAGCCCCTTTTTTGGATGAAAATAAATTCTGCATTTAATTTGGAAATCAAGGTGCCAGTCTGGAGGAAGGGTGGAGTGGCACAGATTGCATGTTGCCATGTTGCCAGAGTTAAGTTTCCAGATGTCCTCTGCTGGTTCTGGTCCACTGGACTTTTTGAAGTCCACAGTCAATACAGCCATCTATCAGGAAATTCTAGAACACTTCATGTATCAATTGCATGCTGTATTGAGATAATTAAATTTTCCAATTAATTAAATTTTCTAATTCCAACCTTAAGCAAAAGCTGCTCCACTGTTCTTGATCAATCATCAAATTTTATTTGTATAGCACATTTCAGCAGCAAGGCATTTCAAAGTGCTTTACATAATTAAAATAAAAAAAGCATGTGAGAAAGAGAAAGAGATTTAAAAAACATAAAACGTAAACAGTGAGGAGGAGAAATAAAAAGCTGTACAACTTTAGTTGAAACGCCGTCAACTGGGACTCTAAACCCCATAGGACTTTAGTTAGACATCTTTTAACTGGGACATTTTCTGGGGGGCTTTACATCATTAAAACGTAAACAGTGAGAAAGAGAAATAAAAAGAAATTAATAAATAGATAAAACCAATAAAAACATTGAAGACATCAAAACCCACACTCTAACCCTAACTTAGCCATAAGCAACTCTAAACAGGTGGGTTTTAAGTTGAGATTTAAAGGCACCCACTGTTTCAGCTGTTTTACAGTTTTCTCTTAGCTCAAGGGGCAAACCAGAACTTTTGAGTAGCAAGAGGAGGATGAGAAACCTCATCCAACATGCTGATGCAACCTGGGCTTTCTGCTCACCTGTTTAGAATATCCGGTTTTGTTCTGAGATACAAAACCGGATTAATCTGTTATCAAAATTTCAAGAAAAAAGTGACCATAGCTTCACTTTCTGAAATGAGTGACACATTTTCTTTTGATTTTCTCAGTTGTACTTGAACATTTCAGGAAATCTGATTTGTTTTTCTCAGATATCAAGGCATTTCTAGAAGACATTGTAAATATTCACCTTGCTTATGATTGGCTCTGAGAAGAACTATCTCGGAACCAAAGTCTGTCTCCGGAGTTTTGACTGCTGCTTACTTTCTACATCAATTCAAACTGTTACTGCGGATTTAAAGGCGTAATCACATGGTAAATGTTATCACTACATGTGCTTCACATGGTACGCCATACTACAGCGTTATGATACTACGCAATCATTATCCTTAAGAAATCATTTCTTATAAGTTGGAGATTCCTCCACACACAGTCACCATAAAAAACTTTATTAAACACTTTAGGTGATGAACTTGTCTCCAAACCACCTCTCTGAAACTCAAGTGTGCGGCCTTCTGCCTCCTTCTCCGGCTTTTACCAACCTGTCCTCAGAGTCCATGCGGCTGAGCGGTTCTCCTTCCTCCACACCGACCCACCTCCTGGCCGCGTGTTCGGCCTTCTCCGCGGGCTTTGTGCAGCAGCGAGGCGCTGAGCTGCACACGTTCTCCGTTTCTCTTTGTTCTGCTTTCAGTACTCGCGAGCCCTCTTGTGCGGAGTCTGTGCTGCTCGCTAGACTACCCTGCGCAGGGCTTTCTCCAGGTTCGCCGAGTTCAAAGCCACATTCCACATCGTTGTTGCCCGGCTTGCTGTGAGGGGACGTACCTTCCCCGTCCATGTCGGGAAAGGGCGGCGGGTTGTGCCCGGGCCCCGCTGCCTTACAACTGCCGCAGTCCTCGGCTGGTTTGTCCTCGTTGTTGACACCCGGTTCCCGTTTGGGGTCTTCCGCGGCTTGTCCCTTCAAGCTGGTCCAAGCAGCTTCACAAGAGTCGCTTTGTTTGGATTCAGACTGAGAACCGTGTTCAGTCCCTTCAGCCCTCATCTGAGCCATTTAGCACAGCACACGCGCTGTTTTTGTAATTTTCGCGAGAAAAGTTTATCCCGTGCTGCTCTAAGCTTCAAATGTAAAGCAAAGCTGAGGGTGACGTGACGTCAGAAAAACCGTGGGGGAAAAGCTGCTCTATTTCGGAAGATGTCTCACTCGGTTTATAAAGGAATTAGCCCTTAAACAGACTACCCACAAGAAATTCAAAATGTTAAGAAAAAAACGTCTCAAAGCAAGTATTCTCACTACAGTACCTCCAACTGGCTGCTTCTAAAAGCAGCAGAATTCCTTAAATTTCAGTTAGTTGCTTTTAGCAGTAGGTCTTACTTATCTTATTAGGCAGGTAATGGTGAGAAGACCAGACCATTTACAACAAAAACGTCAATTTGGACTTTAAATAAATTAAAAAAGAAAAAAAACAAAAAGAAAAAAAAATAAAATAAAAAAAAGAATGCCATTTCACTGGATGTGTACATTAGAACAGTGAACTTTTGAGCGAGTGAAGCATCTTTGCTCACTTTAACGTTCTGTTCTCTCATTTCCACGTGTTTCAACAAACAGATAAACGAACCAAACTAGAGGAATGAACGCGGTGATGGTTGGCTGTTTCTTCCTAGGGGTGTTGCTGCAGTGCTCCCTGGTCCCTCTCAGGGCCTGACAAATGCGTAGAACAAATCAGTTCAAACATTGAATTTAGCATCCTTACAACCTTAATGTTCGACACTGAGAAAGAGCTCAATCGTGTCTGTGGATTATTCTAAAAAGGAGAATCAGTGTTTGGACCCAGGAGTCACTACACACTAACATCTGAGCTTTATACCTTGCTTCTGTCTCAGCCATGGTCCATATATATTGTTAATGTTTTAAAGTGCTATAATATTTGACAGCAATAGCAACTAAACCATTCTGAAGTTAGAAAAATAAAACACTCACTAAAGCTCCTTGGAAACCTTCAAAACAAAAAACAGTAGATTTGGAAGTGCCTACACAAAAACATTGTAGAAAAAAAACAACGTTTAGTGCTGTGTTTTTGTACAGTTTTTGTACAAATATTGTACAACTAAGACAGGACTGGCTTACCCAGTACCACCTTAGTTTTTTATGTTTTAACTCTTTTAAATGGATTTCTTGTAACAGGGTAATAGAGCATTGCATTTTTTAGCTGATAAAAAGTGACAGTGATTTAAGCATGTTAGGTTTTCCACATGTAAATTATAAATATCCTTTCTCATCATATTATTTCAGTAGGTATTAATTGCTAAGGGATATAATGTGCCTTACATGCACATTGTTAGAATAATCAAAGTGACATTTATGAGTAATAGAAGGTATTTCAACCGAACAGCGAACAGGCTTTCAAAACAATGAATTTGGCGTCCTTACAACCTTAAAACTGGTTTCCATGGAGAAAAAGGAGCTTGACAAATGCTCTCCGTCCAAACACTCTGTGTAATAGCGAGTGTCTGACAGCAAGATTATTCTCCCTGACTTGCCTTCCCAAAAAAACAAGTGTAAAAAATTAAAATAAAACAAATAAGTCATCTTACCTTCTCTTATGGTGAGGAAAGTCCAATTTATATTTAGAACTGTATATCAACTGAATGCACCATTCAAGAAAATAGACTGAACAACTTTAGGAACATCAACATTTATTTCACATGATATAAAACAGATGGGGTATGAACCTTTTGCATATTGACAATGTCTTTAATATTCACTCTTTTTCAGGTTGTAGATAAATTATGCTTCTTTTTAGAATTAGTTTTACAGTTTATACATGTCTTAAATTTATTCGTCCTGAAGCGCCAAAGTCTGCCTTATTGCTTCATATGTGTGCTATTCTCCTATGTATCACCATCTAGGACTGAATCACAAACTCTTTATTTCATGTTTGCTACCTAAACAAACCAAAGTGAGAGAGGAAAACAGAAGACAAAAGCTGCAAAAACAGACAAAAATCTGAAGCATTCTAATACTTTGCATGCTCAAGACTTCAACCAAGACTTAAATCACCCAATCCAAATAAATATTTCAAAAAGAGTTAGTCTTCTACAAAAGAAGAGAAAATCACAATTTTGAAGGAAAATTGGCTGTTTGTATATATTTATGATATACTTTATCTGCATATATGTCAAAGGACAACTTGTATTTTTATGAAAACAGGAAGCCTTTAGCCTTAAGCAAGACAGAAATCAAAACAAGTTTAAAATCAGTGCACTTCAGTGCAGTCACTTTCAGTGGTCACTTCAGTGGTGGTCACTTCAGTGGTCACTTCAGTGGTCACTTGGGCTTGAAGTTAAGCACTGCATGTGTTTGGAGGCAAATGGATGTACACTCGCCTTCAGCAGCTCATAAACAGCAGACATTGCCACGTATGGCAAGGATTCTCACGCTATTTCTTATTCAGATTAATAGCTCTGTACTTTTAACATCTATGTGTTTAGCAACAAAATTCTAATGCCCCCAGGAACAAGCTCCACATTGTGTCAACACTGTGAAATGGTTTGCACTTATTAAGCAGCTCTAATTGTACAGTGGCTCCAAGATGCCCAGAAGTGTTTGCCTGGGGCCTTGTTGAGAAACAATTACAGAAAAGACATATTCGAGACATACAAAACACTTTAGCATTTTTGTTTCTCATTCTAAAATGTGAGTTTCTATTGGGGCAGTGATAGCCTGCTTCTTGTTCTACAGGTTGCTTCATCCAGAAGGTCTGCTTCCTGGTTTTGCTCTAAGGCAGGTCCAAAGTCAGTCCTAGACCGCCCGGCATCCTGCATGTTTTAGTTCTCTCCTTGTTTTAACACACCTGGATCCAATGATGGCTTGTTAGAAGGCCTAAGAAGAACATTGACCTGCTGAAAAGGTTGTTACGACCACTAGGGAGAGAACTAAAACATGCAGGATGCCAGCAGCCCTGCTCTAAAGTTTTGAATTTTACTGAATTGCAAATTATGTATAAATTTGCCAGTTTGATGGTAAGAAGCTTACTGGTCTGTAAACAACCATCCTCCACTGTGAAGAGAGCTGATGTGAGTAAAGTTAATTCAATATGTGGCAAAACTGCCAACAATGGACTGAACGGCTTTGTTCATGTCCTCCACTGCCATTGCTGAAACTACAGGAAGATTACAGTTCTAAAACAGAACAGAAAATCAACGTCATCCTTAAAACTTCTCTTTCTGTTTGCTTATTGGGCTATTCTACCAGAGGGAATCAAAGTCAATGGGAGAAACCCAAGACTGAGCTTTGAAGTGAGATTTGAATTGAACAGAATAGCATAGGAAGGCAAGGGTTAGGGTTAGGGTTAGGTCCTAGCCCAGGCTAGGACAGTGCAGAAGCTTCCATCTGTCTGGGACTCAACTTGTATTTGCTTTAGATTTTTGCCACACAGTGTAGGTGATACAAAGGTTTAAGGGAACTGTTACTGTCAAGGAAAGCTGGGGGCCACTAGGATTTGTCTTTGATGGCGTTAGAAAGCTATAGTCAATCGCATATTTTTAACCAGATTGAAGATTGGATGATGACACAAAATGTGAAACAATATGTTGTCATTCAGTTCACTGTAAAGTGAGACATAGTCTAAACCCAGTGTTTAGACTGGTCCTCACCCCCCCCTGCTCTGCATGTTTTAGATGTGCATTCCAGAACTTGCAATGGTTTGAATCATCAAACCATTGCAAGTTCTGCAGAAGCCTGTTAATCACCCAGAGATACAATTCAGGTGTGGCAGAAGGGAAACACCTAAAACATGCAGGACAGGGGGTCGGTGAGGACCAGGGCTGAGAAACAACTGGTCAACCAGTAGACCATTTGGTTTTTGACTAACCCTCTGCATAATTGTGATGTAATTGGAAATAATTATTTAAAAAAAACACACACAAAAACAAACAAACAAACAAACAAACAAAAAACAGTACAAAACATGTTTTTAAAAAGTTAGAGGTGCTTTGGGTTCAGTCCCCTTACACTGATCCCTCTAAGTAAAATCCAGAGCAGTCTTAAACTTCAGCAAGGAAGTTTATTTTTGTTAAAGGGAAACTGGTCAGAGTTAATGGGAGGATGGATGGAGCTAAATCCAAAGCAATCCTTATTTCTCTGTTGTTTCCCCTTAATGAAGGATACCAGTGAGTTGTCATCATTTCTTCAATTTCAAACAAGCAATTTAAGCATGTCTGAAAATGATTCAAGAGTCAGAATATCTTTAATTTGCCATGTTTTCCAGAATATTCCTAAGATTAATGGACAGAAACAGTAAAGGTGTCTGATAAGAAAGGCTCAAGAATTTCCATCAGTGGCCCTAACAGACTAATCAAGCATGTTTGATTAGTCTAACATGTAGATCTCCCCTACATCCAGGATATCAGTAAAATCCTTGATTGTTTTCTGCAGAAACCCCACATGATGGCATCATCTAGTTGCGTTCTGACGAGGCTTGTTTGTCAGATTAAAAGTAAACTTTGAAAACAACATCCTTCAAACAGGCATTTAAACATACTTTTTATTTAAGCCCACATTGCTGTAATAACATGTTTTTATTGGTATGTTCTAAACTTAAATGTTGTTTTCTTTAGATGTAAGCAGAAACTTATAATTAACAAAAATAAAGTCTAAAAAAAAACAAGATGTGATTATTTAATTGATATATGTTTTATTTACTGAATTGAGTCACTGAAATGAGACTTTTTTCCCCTTTTGATCCATCTCAGGGTTTGCCTATTGGTAAAAACATAATCTATAACCAGTTCACAATCTTTTTTATGCAAACATGTTTAGGGAATAAAAGGAGCTTCTCAGTTTGAAAAATATCTAAAGGTACTAACGATTAATAAGCTCTCTTTGTGTCAGGATTCAAAGACTTCCCACCAGCCATTGATTGCTACTACCGAGTGTTGATCTCTGTGCAGGCATGTAGCTGTAGTCTCTAAGTGGTTCTGTCAGGAACGCAGAAAGCCGTGGAAACATGCTCTGTGCTGGTTGGCTACATTTGGGCTTTATGGGATGTTGATTTGGACACTGAAGCTGACCATGCTCACGTGTCGCTGCTAACCACGGTGAACGTCTGCACTGCAGGGAGGAGAGACAGAGGAAAGCATGTTAGTCATGTCTTGCACTGTTTTACTTAGGAAAGTTAATAAAAAAAGATCATGTCATAAAAATCTCAAAAAATAAAATGTATGATGGCTAAACAGTTAAAATAAGTACAAAGATACAACCTTTCTCTTTTTGTTGAAAGTAGTTTTAAATTTGTGCCACTACTATGACAAAAATAGTCAGTGGCTCATTGTGTGATCCAAAACAAATAAAATCATAATATTTTACTGTACTGTAGGGTCCCTGTATGGATAAGTACTTCACAATGTGGAAAAAAAATATACTGTGGAAAGTAATTAGTTACTAGTTAATACGTGTACATTTTGTCTGATTTGTACCTTAAGTTGTCTACAAAACCCAAACTTGAATTTGTTGAATTTGTTTGAGTAAAGTTAGTCAGTTAAATTTGAAATTGTATCCATTAATGAGTAAAAATATAACATGAGAATACACCAGAAAAAACAGCACTGTTCTTTCAGCTGGGTTTGTATTAATGGTGTTGCATCAATGGGAAGACAGAGGAGCAAAACCTATCAAGTTTAGTTCAAGTTAACATCTGAAAAAAAGAAAAGCCCTTGCTGTACTGTAAGTACAGGCAGCAGCTTTATCGTACATTGGAAGCTTGAATAATATTTTAACAACAAATGGAAATGTCAGTCTTATCAGGTGAATAATGTCTGATAAGACTGACATTTGTTTATCTTCTCTGAAGGAATCTGTCTTTAGACTGGTCCTCAGCGCCCCCCTGCTCTGCATGTTTTAGATGTGCCTCTATTCCAGAACAGCTGATTCAAACCATTGCAAGTTTGAATCAGATTCCAAATGTGAGCAAAGAATCTTTCTTACCAGACAACATGTTGCTGTTGATGTTGTGCGTCTTGCTGTCTCCAGTCAACTGTTTGCATGAATCAAGATGCTCCTCCTGGCTTGGAGTAAGGCTCTCCTCTGTTTCCTGTTCCTTAGGCTCAGAGGTTGATGGCTGAAAACTGCATTGAGCAAAATATCACATTTATAAAAGCTCAACATGTAGTATTTCAAAAAGTCTCTAAATGCAATGCAGAGCCACCACAGTGGTTTGGATTACAGCTCACCTGTACACAATGTCAATGTCATTCTACCATGATTAGCTTTGTTAAGTATTAACCAAAATAAATGAAAGTTCAGTTTGTTTTGGGACGTTTACCTAAACAGTGGTCATGTCCACAGAACTATGATTTAACACACAGACCTGTTTTCAGTTAAGATGTTTGCAGGAGAGCTGGTCAGATCTTGACCTTTGCTCTCATCATCCTCAAAGTGTTGAAAGTTTACGATCTCCACACGCTTTGGATCTGTGCCGAGGTCCACAATGATCACCCTCTGGCTCTCACACAGCTGAAAGTAAATAAATAATACTTTCAGAAGAAAAGAAAGGGGCTGGCAGTAACATAACAACAATGTTTGAGCAATTTAGTAAAATTCCAGTTTTTCAATTTTAAGTGCCTGTCTTAGCTATGTGATTAAATAACATCATAATCACATTTTTTTAGATTATCATCTTTATTTAAAAATAAGCTTTCTTAACTTTTTGTTAAAATTGTCACTATGACATTGTTCTCAGTCAAAAACATCCAGGATAGCACTGTCAGTCAGACTTGTGTACATACTACTCACACCCTCCCCTGCTCTGCTGTGCCTCAGCTCATCCCCCTGCTGTAAATGTGCAGGCTAGTAAGAATAGTCACTGGTTATGATGAGCAGTGATAGCTCTGGCTCTGATTGGTTGTTTCTGACCGAGGCTGTATTTCTGCAGTAGGACCACAAACAGTAGCCAGAAGAGTTCCTTTTTTAAGTGATAATCAATTTCATTTTACACTCTCAGGATATAGTGACATTTTTAACAAATACGTAAAACAAAACAGAGGTGCAGTTGGTAGCATTGCTGCTTTGAAGTAAGAAGGTCCTGGGTTCGAATCCTGGCCTGGGGTCTTTCTGCATGGAGTATCCATGTTCTCCCTGTGCATAAGTGGGTCTTCTCTGGGTACTCCGGCTTCCTCCCACAGTCCAAAAACATGAATGTTAGATTGACTGATCTCTCTAAATTCTCATTGATGTCAGTGTGTAGATAGTTGTTTGTCCTGTCTGTCTCTGTTGACCTGCCCATGGTGACCCTGCCTCTCACCTGTTGACTGCTGGAGATAGGGACCAGCTGCCAACATGACCACATTAGGGATACGTGTGTTAGAAAATGAATGGATGTCAAAAAACAAACATTTTTAAATAAAACTTACATACTGCAACTTTAAATCAGTCTTCACACAAGAAACTTTTCAAAGAAACATTTTTCCAATTTTTCAAATGCACATACTTGGTTGGTTAGGATTGTTTTAATTTGTATCCTGGAACACAGATGAGCTCCTAGCATTAAATACCATAACTGACTGACTGACTGAGTGACTGACTGACTGACTGTCTGTCTGAGTGACTGTCTGCCTGACTGCCTGTCTGTCTGCCTGACTGTATGACTGACTGCCTGTCTGCCTGACTGACTGACTGACTGACTGACTGACTGACTGACTGACTGACTGACTGACTGACTGACTGACTGTCTGACAGACAGACAGACAGACAGACAGACTGCCTGTCTGCCTGACTGTCTGACTGCCTGATTGAGTGACTGACTGTCTGACAGAGTGACTGACTGTCTGACTGCCTGACTGACTGTCTGCCTGACTGTATGACTGACTGCCTGTCTGCCTGTCTGTCTGCCTGACTGTCTGCCTGATTGAGTGACTGACTGACTGTCTGACAGACAGACAGACAGACTGCCTGACTGACTGACTGACTGACTGTCTGACTGACTGACTGACTGACTGTCTGACTGACTGACTGTCTGACTGCCTGACTGACTGCCTGATTGAGTGACTGACTGTCTGACTGTCTGACAGAGTGACTGACTGCCTGATTGAGTGACTGACTGACTGTCTGAGTGACTGACTGTCTGCCTGACTGCCTGTCTGCCTGACTGTATGACTGTCTGCCTGACTGTCTGCCTGTCTGCCTGACTGCCTGTCTGTCTGCCTGTCTGTCTGCCTGACTGTCTGCCTGACTGTCTGCCTGACTGTCTGCCTGACTGACTGACTGACTGTCTGACAGAGTGACTGACTGTCTGACAGAGTGACTGACTGTCTGACAGAGTGACTGACTGTCTGACAGAGTGACTGACTGACTGACTGCCTGACAGAGTGACTGACTGTCTGACTGCCTGACTGTCTGTCTGACTGCCTGATTGAGTGACTGACTGTCTGACTGAGTGAGTGACTGACTGTCTGACTGTCTAACTGAGTGACTGACAGAGTGACTGTCTGACTGACTGTCTAACTGAGTGACTGACAGAGTGACTGACTGTCTGACTGCCTGACTGTCTACCTGACTGCCTGTCTGTCTGCCTGACTATCTGCCTGACTGACTGTTTGCCTGACTGTCTGCCGGCCTGCCTGCCTGACTGACCGACTGCCTGATTGAGTGACTGACTGTCTGACTGACTATCTGACTGAGTGACTGACTGACTGACTGACTGTCTGACAGAGTGACTGACTGTCTGACTGCCTGACTGACTGTCTGACTGTCTGACTGCCTGACTGACTGTCTGACTGACTGTCTGCCTGACTGACTGCCTGTCTGACTGACTGACTGTCTGCCTGACTGCCTGGCTGACTGTCCGCCTGCCTGACTTGTTTGCCTGACTGTCTGCCTGACTGACTGTTTGCCTGACTGTCTGCCTGACTGACTGTTTGCCTGACTGTCTGCCTGACTGACTGTTTGCCTGACTGTCTGCCTGACTGACTGTTTGCCTGACTGTCTGCCTGACTGACTGTT
>NW_006800368.1:150837-152075 GCF_000485575.1 Poecilia formosa
GATAGCTCTGGCTCTGATTGGTTGTTTCTGACCGAGGCTGTATTTCTGCAGTAGGACCACAAACAGTAGCCAGAAGAGTTCCTTTTTTAAGTGATAATCAATTTCATTTTACACTCTCAGGATATAGTGACATTTTTAACAAATACGTAAAACAAAACAGAGGTGCAGTTGGTAGCATTGCTGCTTTGAAGTAAGAAGGTCCTGGGTTCGAATCCTGGCCTGGGGTCTTTCTGCATGGAGTATCCATGTTCTCCCTGTGCATAAGTGGGTCTTCTCTGGGTACTCCGGCTTCCTCCCACAGTCCAAAAACATGAATGTTAGATTGACTGATCTCTCTAAATTCTCATTGATGTCAGTGTGTAGATAGTTGTTTGTCCTGTCTGTCTCTGTTGACCTGCCCATGGTGACCCTGCCTCTCACCTGTTGACTGCTGGAGATAGGGACCAGCTGCCAACATGACCACATTAGGGATACGTGTGTTAGAAAATGAATGGATGTCAAAAAACAAACATTTTTAAATAAAACTTACATACTGCAACTTTAAATCAGTCTTCACACAAGAAACTTTTCAAAGAAACATTTTTCCAATTTTTCAAATGCACATACTTGGTTGGTTAGGATTGTTTTAATTTGTATCCTGGAACACAGATGAGCTCCTAGCATTAAATACCATAACTGACTGACTGACTGAGTGACTGACTGACTGACTGTCTGTCTGAGTGACTGTCTGCCTGACTGCCTGTCTGTCTGCCTGACTGTATGACTGACTGCCTGTCTGCCTGACTGACTGACTGACTGACTGACTGACTGACTGACTGACTGACTGACTGACTGACTGACTGACTGTCTGACAGACAGACAGACAGACAGACAGACTGCCTGTCTGCCTGACTGTCTGACTGCCTGATTGAGTGACTGACTGTCTGACAGAGTGACTGACTGTCTGACTGCCTGACTGACTGTCTGCCTGACTGTATGACTGACTGCCTGTCTGCCTGTCTGTCTGCCTGACTGTCTGCCTGATTGAGTGACTGACTGACTGTCTGACAGAGTGACTGACTGACTGCCTGACTGACTGCCTGATTGACTGTCTGACTGCCTGTCTGCCTGACTGTCTGCCTGACTGCCTGTCTGTCTGCCTGACTGTCTGCCTGACTGCCAGACTGACTGACTGACTGACTGACTGACTGACTGACTGCCTGACTGAGTGACTGACTGACTGTCTGAGTGACTGACTG
>NW_006800368.1:153709-156074 GCF_000485575.1 Poecilia formosa
GGGTCTTCTCTGGGAATGCGGCTTCCTCCCACAGTCCGAAAACATGATCTCAATAAATTATCATTGATGTCAGTGTGTAGATGGTTGTTTGCCCTGTCTGTCTCCGACCGACCGACCGTTTCTCATTACACATACTGAAATCCACAAATGGTTTGCTGTGTAAAAATGCATTATTTTAAGATCACATGACATCTTAAAATTAATAAAATGAGCAAAAGCCAGTGGAATGAACCTAACTTAGAAATGAACTTTAACTATTTTTACATCTAAGATTGATGTAAAAATCAACCATTATAATTTTAATGGAAAGTGTTGATATTGGAAATTAGTATGATATCAGCCAAAAAATGAGAATCAGATTATATTGGCCTACATCTAATATCTTCAATATTAGATATTGAATATTAGATATGTGGATAGAAGAACTCCACTCTAACATTAGCCGTCCCAGAAGTGTTTGCATTGTGCTCACAAACCCACTGACTAATAGTAGTCACTTTTTCTCATACCCATTGCTGTTTTCTGTTTTAGTAATATCACTATTCTAACATTTCACCCTACAAAATGACTCCTGGGTCATATTAACTGAATACTTTCAGTTATTTTTTTCTTTAAATAACGACAAAAAATAACGAAAAAAGCCCATCTATCATTTTGACAGATTACATACTTGGTGCAGACATTTTTGACTTTTTGCCAGAAAACATTTTGGAGGCAACTAAAAGCAACAAATGAAAATAAAAAACACCCCTTCTGGAAATCATCTCTGACACTGAACTAGGTGCATCTCATTGATTGGAAGTTGACAGAAGCCCCTTGTTGAAACTGACTGCTTGGAAATTTTTTCCATCATTAGAAATGTGCCATTTCACTTAGAGCACAACATGGAAGTGGAGTGTGAGACGAACCTGTGGTGAGATCGGTGCTCCTGGTGTTGCTTCAGTCTGTTCCTTCTGAGCAACCTTTAGTTGCAGCAATGCTGTCTCAAGCTCCACAGAGTTCAGACAGGCCACTTCTGTCTGTGCCCGACGCTGAATACACACATAGGCACCCACACAAACACAGATACTATCAATGGCTACAAATATCCTGTGGTATATTCACTTGAATCAACTTTCAGATACAACAGGTTTTGATGAAAAGATAAACATGAATACAAAGGCATCCCTGTATTTGTATTCAGAATCACCTGCAAGTGGAGGAGAGGGTTGTCTTTGTTGAAAGAAGATGAGCGTGACAGTGTTTCTCTTCTCTTCTCCCGGAGTGAAGATGCCTCCTGGTTTCTCCTCATCCTCTCCAGCTGCTCCTCAACACTCATCCTTGTTCTGATGAAATCTCGCTCCCCAAATCCCATCTGATCCACTGCACTCCTTGGACGATCCTGAAGAAGACTAGACTCAGTGTTGTGCTTTAATGTTCTGGTAACCTGTGTGAAAAACACTGCATGTAGACTAGAGTGAACCTTGAAAATAAGGAATAGTAGTTTCAGTGAAATGGATCTTGAACACATGGAAGGAAATTTTAAATGTATATGGGAATGTAAATGTAAATGTAAATTCTGAACTTTGAATATATTGAATGAAAGTCTGACTATGTGTTGGGCCATGAAGGGTTGAACTACAGAAGGACATAAGAACTATTAATGCATCAACCTCCTTTCAGTTTCAACAGGAAACTGAAAGGATGAAAGTGACATCGTCTTCACAAGAGCCAGCTCCTGACAGAACTCCACTCTTTTTCAAGATTGACTGCAAAACATTTAAGATGTTATATTCCAAAATACTAAATTAGATCCTTTACTGCCGAGACTAACCAATAGACTACGAACCAAAAGGGTAACTTGGTAATTTAACCAAACATTACTTTCCCAAAATAATTTTTTTGTCCTTCTTCACTTCTGATTTTTATTGTGAACTAGTTGTTTAGACACAAACCAGATTTTAGGTATTGTTAAGGAAGAATTTTCTAAAATAGTTTAACTTTGGTAAAAGTTTGGCTCTCTCTCTTCCTTTAGATCCCAGGTCCTCTCGGCAGGCCACGTGTAGCCACAAGGAAAACAACAATGCGTGCTGACGTCACAGAATTACAGAATTTAATCCAAATAAGAAACAACTTATGAATTAAGAACAAAACTGCAGAACAACAGAAACATACATTCATTACCTGAGACAAAAAGATAAAAAGAAAAAGGCAAAGACGCGTCTTTGGAGAGAGCTGGTGCAAAAAAGGCAAAATAGTGGCAGCTATCTGAATCATTACTCCTGGGCACGAGCTTTAATAATGTAGGTGTGTCTTTCTTTTTTAATATATTCAATTAAGGCGTACCTCCGCTTGACCAACTGGAAGCTACCTTGGACACTCAGAA
>NW_006800368.1:157088-165584 GCF_000485575.1 Poecilia formosa
GGGATGAGCTCGACTTTTCTCGACACTGCAGAGACTAATCAACAGACTACGAACCAAAAGGCTAACTTGGTAATTTAACCAAATATTACTTTCCCAAAATAATTTTTTTTTCCTTCTTCACTTCTGATTTTTATTGTGAACTAGTTGTTTAGACACAAACCAGATTTTAGGTATCAATCCTCTTCTTGCACATTGGTCAAGAGTGTCAATATACTTTCTTTTTGCTGTTCGAAGCCATGGCTCTGTTTGCTTTGCAGTATGCTTGCCGACCAATATGGCACGGATCACTTCTAGTTCAGTTATGCATTAGTAAAGGTTTGATTTTGAACTGATGACTGTCAGATTGACTGCATTGTGCTGAGGAAGGAGAAGCTCGTGGAGCGGCTAATGGCCGCTCTCACTGCTCGCTCATGACAGACAGGCTGCAGTCGAGTGTTGTCACCATTAAAGTCTCCAACAACATCACTTCATAATGTTGCAGGCGGAGATAGAAGAAGCTGCTGGCTATCAAGTGTCTTTCATTTGATAGCCACTTTTGTGATAAAAACTACTGCATGGCATTTGGCTTTAGCTTGCAAGGGTAGCAACCACCTGTTAGCTTCTGGAGAGAAATATTAAGGGGACAAATTAGGATCCTTTGGAAGTTTTGTTCTTCGTTTTTGCATTGGGAACGTAATGAAGACTCACCTCACTATTTTTTTAAATTACGGCCAACAGTTACACAGTGTGCCACTGTCTAAGTTTACACCAGTCAAAAGCAATATAATAATAATAAACAACAAGATCCATATGTTGTTTATGATGGTTTGTATGACGAAAACCATCATAAAAAAACAACAAAAAAAGTGACCTCCATGGAGAGAAAAATATAATAGAGATACAATTTTTGAAATAATTTTGAGGTTTTTTTTTTAGTTTAGTTAATATGAATATTACAATTAAGTTAACATGTTCAACTAATCATGGCTCCCTTCTAAGGGGAGTTTTTCTTCTTCACTGTCAATGAAGCAATGCCACAATAGTCCACTGCTGCTACATGTCTGTCCAGGAAGAACGAGTATTTCAACTTAGTATGTGCACTCTGCCAAGTTCCCTTAGAAAGAAAACTTTTTATCTAATTTGAATGATAAACTGATCTTGAGAACTTGAGATGGGATTTGTTGTGGATTGGTATTATATAAATACATTTTATTGAATCTGTGAAAACCCTGAATAAGTTACTCTCTAATCTGGTGAGTCACTCTTCTGACACACATTGCTGAAGGGACAATAAGGTCTGCCACGAGCCTTTTCATGTTTGAGGGTTTGGTTGATGCAGAAGAAATTGATGTTGACACTTACACATCTAGATTCAGGTTTTTTGGTTTTCCTCAGAGTGACGTAGGAGGCGATAGTTGAAGACTCAGGGGGGCTCATGGGTGATTTAGTCCTCGGAGCAACAATGCCCACTGGGTAGGGGGGCACTGTAAAGGAAAATAAACACGTCACTTACCCTTTAGAGAGCAAAAAGCAGTGAAGCTGCTTCATTTTGTGGCAAAACACTGAACTATGCTACAAAGACAACAAGATAAAGAGATGGAAAAGAAAAGAGACATGAAAAAGGGGAAGTATTATGTAAAATCAACTTATTTTTAGCTTTACACAATGTTATGTTATTCCCTTATCAACAACATATCTGGAGTTTTCATGCGTGTTTGAGAAATCCTTTAATGTGCTGTGGCAACCTAGCCTAGCCATCGTCTTCCTGTGCACCTCAGCTCAAAAAATGTTGTCACTTCCAGCACAGTCTGGACTTTCTCCCCTTGACTTTGAATATTTTTGCTTTCTTATAAAATTATGCAGTATTTTTTACAACAACAGTTTCTTGATTTTGCTATAAATTAGACTATCTGGATAGAAAACAAATAATATTGCCCGTTTAAGGAAATCACCAGAATAAGTACCATCACTTAGGTTCAAGTGCTCATTTAGTGAATGTGCATTAAATGTTTATAAATCATATGCAGATTACATAAAGAATACTGCTGCATAAAAGATAACTATACTCCTCAGTTTAAATTGGCACATACTCAGACCAATCACTATTCCTCATGTCTTTGTCATCTTTATTCATGCTATATTACTGTAAAGCTGTAGTATGCAACTTTTATACATTTTCCTTACATCGTTGGTCACTATGGTGTGAGAATGGAATGAGACAGGAATGCACTGATTTGAAGCAACGAATCAGGAGGAGGGTCTTAGTGCTGTCCATCATGGTACTTGCTTTATCAAGCGCACAGGACTCCAAAGCACTTCACACTTCACCCACTCACACACATTCACCCACTCACACACATTCACCCACTCACACACATTCACCAGTAATACAATGGACTGGCAATACTGGACTTTCTGACCACCACCATCAGGCAAAGTGGGAGAAGTGTCTTGCCCAAGCACACAATGACAGAGGACAAAAGAGGAACCCACTGATTGCAGGTAAAAAATCGTCCCTATCATGCTTTTGTACGTGCTGCCACAAATGCTGGCAATTTACCATGGTAAATTGTTTCTCCACCATTTACCAGCATGTACACGAGCATGACTGACAGCGCCAAGACCCTCCACCTGACTCTGACTGATTGTTTTTGGAGCATTTCTTCAGAGAGCAATAGCAGCTCTCTATTTTAACCTATAGAAGTGATTGTAACTCCCAATTCAGTTCATTTGAATGGGTGAGCAAATACTTTTGGCAATATATAGTGTACATTCTTTAATGTTATAGGGAAATGGTGTAGGGACCACCTGCATCCTGGGTATACTGCGTTCTTGGCCTATTTCTCCTAAATTTACAATTTAAACCAGTTTATCTGATGCATCACATTTTCTCACAATATCACAAGAAGAAACCTCAGTGTAAACATCATTATCCTGCTGTCGGTCAGTAAACACAAAGTCTGAATGTACCTTTGGATGGTGGGGTGGCTTTACTTTCAGTAGACGTCTCATTCTTGTCCTTATCATCACCGTTGGCCTCGTCTCCTTCCTCCTTCACAGTTGTGAGCTCAGGCTCGCTCTTATACAGCCGGTAGTCTGGAGCTTGCTATGAGAGGAAGGTTAAGTGATCCATGGTTAGAATACACAGTCAGTAGAGCTTTGAGAAAAATATTCATACCCCGCTGAGGTTTTTAGCATTTTCTCAATTTTCAGATCCAGAGTAAATGGTAAGCGGCCTGTACCATTCAGTCCATAGGACCCCAAAATACTTGACGCTGCATTTAGTCATTCACACACATTCCCTTTCTGATGGTGGTAAACCAATGGTTGCTCCTATGCACTGGTGCCACCAAGCCCTGTGACCCCCACCAGGTGGGGATCTTGCCCACCTGGGCCCACTCAGCAGAGATGGAGAACTGGAAACCCTCCGATTGTGGGACAAACACCTACAACTGTCACCACAATCCTCCCTAGTGTACAATGGATTTCTGTTCCTGACCGAATACACATTAAACACTATGTGCTGAGATTCTAAGGGTGACTAGCTTACCTCCGCTTGGAGGTTCCCACATGTTAGCAGACAGTCTGGGAAGAAGGGATAAATTGTATTTTCTGAATGAAGAAGATTTGCTGATGTCATGGTGTCCTGGCTCTAGTCTTCAGGTTTTCTTTTTACACATCAGGTCATCTCACACGTAGAGTGACCAGTCTACCAGTCACCAGAACCTTGTTATTCACCTGGATGGAGTGTTTGTACATCCATTACAAATCCATTTAAACAATGATTATATGCGTCCATAGATTTCAGGTCGTAAAGCTCCCCAACTATTTGCAGTCACACATACCCAGAAACTGGCAACAATGGCACCGTTAACACACCTCCATGGAGCTGCAGAAACCATATTGTTTTTTCCCCCCCTCATGAACATGGAAGGAAAAGTACAGCTAAATAAATCAGAATATTATGTCTGTAATTGAATTTTCATCTTGGAGAAACTCGTATTAGATTATGCGTGTTAGTTTAGTAAAAAATACAGTTTATCTTAAAAATAGAACATTACGTAATCTTTCTTGTGAAGAATGCATTGAGTATGCATTCTTCATGTTTCCTAAGTAGTGAACAGGGCCGTGCAGAGACCACTAAAGGGGCAGGAGCTCAAAAAAAAAAAAAAAAAAGGGCACATTATAGGACAGAATAATGCGGTTTCAGAGTTTAATAAACAATGATAAATTACAAAATTGTGAGATATGGAATCAAAGCTAAGGTAAATCTCTATATAGATCATACAACTATGCTAGATATTTTATTTTATAAGATATTTTATTAGTAATTTCTTTCTGCAGGTCTATTTAGCAAGATATGTAAATCAGAGCTAGACCACCAGACATATTTTGTCTTTACAGAATTACACTATTAAAAATATAAACAAGGGCTCTAAAACAACCTTTTAGTGACTGTAATCTATAAAAAAGAGCTGCCTGTTTGCTACACTTGCAGTGAAGATGAAGATGGTCCATTCAGGAAAGCAGAGCTGCATCAAACTTTAAGGTGGAACTGCAGAAAAAAAAAAGAATTGTTAATGCATGTCACTATGAGAAAAGCCTACTGAGTTTTGCTTAAAAAAACTTTTAAAATCAAAATCACACATTTTTGTCTCATGAAGTGAAAAAATTGTTTGTAAAACAAACTTATTGTCATGAATTGTGGGTGATGCCGGTGAGAGAGAACGTTGAGACTAGTGATGGGTCCAGCAACTCCAACGCACCGGCGCATGCATCAAGCACATAGACCAACACTCGTGTCGGTGAGCGTATTGGTTTCAGCAAGTCACGTGACCAATACAGGAACTGTTTTGAAATGACACTGGATGCCAAACTGTGTTTATAAGGAAGCAAGTCTGTCAAAAGCATTTGCCAAATAAATTCTTGATCCTTTACATGGTCAGCTTCAAAGAAAAGGTTTCCTGGGACCATTTTGATCTTATGTTGGAAAATAAATTTGTTTTCATTTTTGTTGTTTCATCCGGTTCTTGTCAGTTTCTACTTGATCTTTCTGAACCCAAATTCAGCTGAAACTGACTCTTAGTTTACTTTCATATTATGTTCTGCAGGTTAAATGTCGCATATGTTTGACTAAACTGTCTTATTTAAATAAATCCACCTTTTCAATGCTGAGGCATCATGAGGCCAGGCATGAGAATGAAGTCCCAGATAAACTCAGATATGCAGCCATTCTACAAATTACTCAGTTGCTTTTGATACATTATTTCATATACAGTGAACCCTCGCTGTAATGCGGTTCACTTTTTACGGTATCGCTGCTTCGCAGGTTTTTTTGTGCAGTTTTTTTTTCTACAGTGTTCTTCGTCCTGATTGACTGCTGGTTGATTGACCATATGATTGGTAAAAACAGTCTCCGCGCTACCTCAGTGCCAATAGCGTAACGGTGTTTAATACAGATTGGCCACTCAGGAGATGGAAACTGAAACTTTCAATGTCTGCTGAAAAAAAAAAAAAAGCTGTGGCCAGGCAGCGCAAAACCCGACTGGAGGCTCGTTTGATGAGATCCATCACTCTGCCATAGATACAGCTGTGAATCTCGCAAAGCACCTTGGAGGAGACATGACTCCGGATCACATTACGGCCCGATTGATGCACATGCACATCCGCTGAGCTGAAAACAGGTTTTGTACTTTGGTTTCAACGTAGAGTATTTATGTATGCTGTGTAATAACTGTAAAAAATAAAGATAACTACTTAACGGATTTCGCTCACGGGATTTTTCGGAACGCAACCACTAAGAAAAACAAGGGTTCGCTGTAAACGTAGTGTTTACTTAATTTTTTTTCTACAGCAGAAGTTTTGTCAAAAAAGCGTAACAGGCTGAATTTCAAAAGGTTGTAAAAACTTTTTTTTTTTTTTTAATAAAAATGTGTGGGGAAAAAACAGTCCATGCATCCTCATTCCAAACACATTCACTTAAATTTTCACTTTATGGTACATGTTCACATTCTTTATTGACTGTATATCAAATATATTTTAAATGTAACCGAAGATATGACATAATATTCAATAAAATACAAAGACTTAAATCTTTTTGTATAGACTTGGTCATCAAATCACTACGTTGCCTGTAGGAATTTTTAATGTCCAGCAGGTGTCAGTATTGAGTGACACAGTGTCGACACAGTATCAATACAGTGTTGCTATGAGTCGAAACGCCTCATGACACCTCATTTACCCATCACTAGTTGAGACCCAGATGATGATAATTTAATAAAGAGAAGCTCAAACACACTGAAAAGCTCAAGACTGAATACGAGAGCTTAACCAACACAGGACTATACAGTTCGACTGTGGTGGCAAGCAGACAAACGACTAATGACTTAGAGGATCCGACGAGACAACAGGTGGGTAATCCAGGAATGAGACACACCTGGGAAGCAATCAACGGGGAAGACGCAGAAACAGAGACTCAGGACAGAAACTGAACACAGAAAAACCTTAAAACACAGAGACACGGATCATGACACTTATTTGTAATGTCAGAAATCTTTTCTTGCTATTCTAAGTTTTTGTTTGTGACAAAAAGTTTTGCTTGTGATTCTCACATGACGTTGTGGGCGGGGCCTAAAATCACAACAAAAGATTTCTGATGTGTGCAAATAAAAGTTTGTTTGGCAAATAACTTTTTAAGTTCACGAGACAAAAATGAGTTATTTAATTTAAAAAAGTTTTTTTAAACAAAACTTTTTGTTTAAAAAAATAAATTATTATAATTCAAAAAAATTTGATTACAATTTTATTTTACTTAACTGAGGTTAGTTTTTTTTAATTTATTGATTTTTATTGAATAATTGGGAAAATATTTAACTTCATACTCTACGAACCAGACCCTAAACTTACTTAAAGTCTGGGTTGAGTTGTTTCCCCTTCATTAATGACACACTTTTATTACACATTATATCTATCATGGTAATTCAGGGCGAGTTATTTTTAATTCTACATGAATATCCTTGTTGGTCTTGTTATTCTCCTTCAAGATACATTTACCTAACGCTAGAATAAATGCAATGTACATTATGCAGCAAAGGAAGTTAGAAGATCGGACATATATCCATTATGGAGATGATCGGTTTTGGACAGGCGATGTGCCCCTATTGCATAAGCAATACTAAAGAATGACTGCTATCATTAACGATACAGGGAAGAAGCTTTGCTAGCAGCTAGCTAATAGCACAACAACAACAGCGTAATGTCTGTAATGTTAAACAGACATTTCCTGATCCATTCAGTAGATAAGAACAGTTTTTCCTCACCTGGCTGTCTCCTCCCGCTCAGTAGTTCTTCAGAGAAAGGCAGACGCAGAGGCCTGTCAGTGTCTGTTGTTACAGTGTAACAGAGAGAAAAGCTTGTGTGTGTCTTTGTGTGAGTTTTGATCAAAATGATTGTAGTGATGTAGTGTGTGTTTATGAGATTTTTGGTCGATGCGTTTGTTTGGAGCCACCTAGTGGTGTGATGAGTGACTGCAGGCACTCTCGCGGCTTCCCCCATCAGAATTCTGAGTGCTGGTGGAGGACGAAGCTGAAGTTGGTTTCCAATTCTAGCTTCCAATAGTCCAGGTTATAGCTAAAGGGCGATTCCACTTAATTTTTCACTACTTTCCGCATCTTTAATCAACTCTAGTTTAAAACTACAACACCTAGACACTTCAAACCTGGACTAGATTATTCTCCTCTAATAGCAGAATATTTAAAACCATGTTTGTGATTTGTGAAACCTTTTTCTGATTTGTGAAACTTCAATAAATGTTGATTTTACCACTTTTTTGGCATCTGGATCACATTAGAACTGGTCTAATTAAAAATATACAACTCCTACTATTCAAACCTGGACTATATTATTCTCCTGTTCAAGCTGGATATTTAAAACCTGGTTTGTGATTTGTGAAACCTTTTCCTGATTTGTGAAAACTCAATAAAGTTACATTTACACCATTTTTTGGCATCTGGATCACACTAAATCTGCTCTAATTAAAAAACTACAACAAACTTCAAACCTGGAATAGATTATTCTGCAGTGATAGCAGAATATTTATAACCATTTTTGGGATTTGTGAAACAGTTTTCTGATTTGTGAAAACTCAGTAAAATTCGAATTTCACCATTTTTTTTTCATTTGGATCACCATAGAGCTGCTCTAATTAAAAAACTACTACAGCTAGAAACTTCAAGCCTGGAAGTTCAGGTTTGAATAGTCTAGGAGTTGTATATTTTTAATTAGACCAGTTCTAATGTGATCCAGATGCCAAAAAAGTGGTAAAATCAACATTTATTGAAGTTTCACAAATCAGAACAAAGTTTCACAAATCACAAACATGATTCTAAATATTCTGCTATTAGAGAAGAATAACCTAGTCCAGGTTTGAAGTGTCTGCTCTAATTAAAAAAAAACTACAACACCTAGACTCTTCAAACCAGGAATAGATTATTCTGCTATGATAGCAGTGTATTTATA
>NW_006800368.1:166762-192540 GCF_000485575.1 Poecilia formosa
CTATAGGGCAGATGTCGCTTGGGGGCCCGAGCCACTCTACATCTACTGGCCATGACTTACACTTATTAAGTGACATGATTTATCAGTTAGGTTCACAGATTGGAGAGTCCATTACAAATAAACTGTGTTCTTCTGGTGTTGCTGGGAAAAAAGAAACCCAAAATGCCTCCTGTTTGAAACAAGATGGTCCCCATATTGAAGACACTTCTGTCTTTGATAGTCAAAAATTCAACATCATAGTAAAATCAGAAACAGCACCTCCAATTTTTAGAGGAGAGAACACTGACAAATATACTGTTACTGAGTGGGTTGAAATGATGAGAGGTTACCTTAGAAGGCAGAACTATGATAGTTCCACTCAAGCAGAGGAGATTGAGATGTGGTTAAGGTTGGTCTTAACCAAGATTGCTCCCCAGATGTGATTTATAACATGCTGATACTTCAGTCACACATCCTCCTGCCTGCTGCTGCAAGACTTCTGCTCCACACTTCCATTTCAAAAAGAGGACGCTTTGGACTATTGGATTAGAAAAATGTTTAAAAACGCTTAAACCGCTACTCTGGCTGAAGCAGAAACGATATGTTCAACATGGTTTTCCGTCATCTAACAAGTAGCAAGTCTACTCCACTTTATTGAC
Organism: Poecilia formosa; assembly: GCF_000485575.1. Classification (NCBI taxonomy): domain Eukaryota; kingdom Metazoa; phylum Chordata; class Actinopteri; order Cyprinodontiformes; family Poeciliidae; genus Poecilia; species Poecilia formosa. The sequence continues at coordinate 167,401 of NW_006800368.1, forward strand.
CAAAAACGTTTTTTTTTTTTTTTCACCAAAAACTGTTCTGTAATCTGGAACGTTCGCTACATTGAGCTCCAGTTAGCCGGCTTATCTCACTGCGCGGGAGGCAACTGTGTCATGTGTCACGGGCAAAAGGTCAAAGGTAACAAGGTGACCGGCTTATTATGTTGTACAAAAAACCCCCAACAAAAAACCAATTAATTTTAGTACATGTTATTATGTGTCAGAAGAGGGCTTAAATACCAAAAATAATAATAATACCAAAAAATACCAAAAATACCAAAAAAAAGAAAAAGAAATTGACCAAAAGGGCACTTGGGGGCAAGGAGCAAAAGGGGCAGGTGCTCAAGCCCCCCCAGCCCCCCCGCTCTGCACGTGCCTCCTTCTATGTTATAGAAGGAGTATGAATATGTGCAGCTTGTCCACATCATCTGACATGTTTTCATTGTCTATCTCATGTAGGTCAATCCTGACAGCAGTGATTTTCCATGTCTCTCTCCATGTCACACCACACCTAATTATTGAATGAAATTTAATTCAAAGAAACTGAAACTTTTAAGAATCACTTTCACTTCACAACGAAGCTCCGAGTTGTGTTTGATGAAATATAGAAAAGTTTAGGGGTATGAATATTTTTGCAAAAAGATATACACACTCTCCAGTACAGAGGTCACAGAGCAAAAACCCGCACTAATTAAATTTACATACTAAATTTAAATAAGCTGCAAAACTGCAGAAGGTTAACTGGAGGACAACACGATGTTTTAAAGCCCAAAGGTAAGGTGAAGGACAGACACAGCAGGCAAAATCTGATTACAATGATGAAACGCAGGATGAACCATGATGGGGTGAATATCATGGTGTAGAAATGCAGGGCTGATGGAGGTAAGTTACTTGGAGGAGCTTCTCATTCTGTAAATATTTGATGGCGAGGCTGAAAATGATTGAGGTCAGATGAAGTGGCTCTGTGTGTTCATTGATGACGGAGGATGAAGGGATGGTGGAGGTTGGAGTGGAGCATGGAGACTTTAAACAGGTCTTACGCTGTGTGCTCCATTCCTGGAGCTGGCCTTGCGCTCCTCAGGGCGGTGAGCGTGGAGGGGTCGGCTGCCAGGTTGTGAGTGGTGGGGGTATGTGTGAGGGATGCACTCTGAGTCATAGCACTGAGGGAGGGGCGGGCGAGCGGGCACCCTGGTGCCCTCTTTAAGTGGGCTGGGTGGCAGCAGCGTCACTGCCTGTTGACAGTTAAACAGCACAGCTCAGAACCAGGACAGGACCACACTCACACCGTCACACTGAAGCCGAGCTTACTGGTGAAGACAGTGGCGTGCTCGCACCGCACACATTATGCACAAGCTGGAACAAAGATGCATGTTACATGTCCAAACTGCTGTCTCTAGGCTACAGAAACATGCAGCAGGGACACGTTGGCTACAGGAGACACACCAGACTGACAACTCTACACTAAACTGGCTGTGCTAGAATTTGAACTTTAAACTGTTGGACTGCTTCCCTTTTGTTGTGAAGTACAAGCTGCATTTAAAAAAATGAAGTACAATGAAGAAGGTCATGAAGAAGGTCATGTGTTTCATCAATTCAACTCAAGAAGTGAAACTCAAATATTACTTGTATTCATTCCTCACAGAGTGATATCGATCAGTTTCTCATGATTTTTGCCTCACAGTTAAGGAAAACTCAAAAATTTGTTCAGAAGCAAATTTTTGATTACTAATGATCAAAACATTTTCACAATTCCTAATAATCAGAGAAATAATAAAATATTTTAATTCAGAAATGTTATATTGCAGTTATGTTACACCCACATAATCTTGGGAAAGAATGCTGACTTTACAGTTGTCAAGCAACTGGATCAAGCTTTCAGGGTCACAGAATCCAAACCACAATGATAAATTCATTTTCCAACATGATTTGGTCAAACATACTAATACCTACTTTAATAACCATGGTAAAACTAGCAAACTGGCCTGACATAAACCCCACAGAGAATCTGAGAGACACCAGTTGACCCAAAGTCTGCTATTATGGAAAATGACGTGTACTTGTTATAGCGCTTTATCAAGTCAGAGGACTCCAAAGCACTTTACACATGAAGTCAGTCACCCATTCGTATACTGACAGTGTGAGTGACACTGTAGCAACAGCTGCAAGGCTGCCATGCACTGGTGGATGAAGGGTCATCTCCAAGGACACAACAATAGAAATATGTGGACTGGCGCTTTGAACTGGCAATCCACTGGTTACAGGATGAACTCCTGCCTCCTGGACATCCTGAACACCTCAGCAGAAACACAGACTGATGTCCTCCATACCACACCTCATTGAGGTGTGGTATGGAGGACCTGTGCAGTATCTGTGCAGTATCTGTGCAGTATCTGCATGTACTGTGCAGATACTGCACAGTACATGGACATATTGTTCAGTACTTAAGCTATAGGCCTGTGTGCGGTTGAATCCATCAAATAGAAGTTTAACTTTCTAAACTGAATCACTGGAATAAGTATTTCTGATTATATTTTAATTCACTAAGGTACTTTGAACTGACTTAAAATTAATTTTACTAATATATCAGAAATAATTAAATCTTGTCTTTTAATGATGAAAAAATGTTCAAAAGGGCAGTGTTTCCCAACCCTGGTCCCTCAAGGCACACTGCCCTGCATGCTTTAGAGGTTTCCCTGCTTTAATACACCTGATTCAGATGATTGCAGTTCAGCTAACACCTGGCAACTGAAACCACCTGGGCTGAAGCAAGGAAACACCTAAAACATGCAGGGGAGTTTGCCTTGACGCCCAGGAATACTGCAATATACTGTAGTATACTGTATATTGCAGATGTTACATCAACACCAAGCAAAAAGATTTTGGGGATGAAAGCAGCAAAAACTCAGATAAATAATTGGTGCCAATGCTGCTGTGGCCTAAATGAGCAAATAATATTTGGTCTAACCAACCTTGGAGAGTATTTTATTAAAACCAAAGGTTATGTGATAGATGTCATGTATGGGCTTTACCTCATTTTTCTGCTGACTAGAAAGAGGCGTTGAACCAGGAAAACCTGCAAAATATAACAAAAAGAGTAGAAATATCTGGAGGAACCACTAAATCAGACTAACATCTCCAAAACCAACTAAACGCAGCCAGGAAAATGGCTGCCTGAGCACAAGAAGCAATCGCTGAGCTAACTGCCTGTTTGGATTAACAGGAACAAACATTTTAGAGCAAAATCAACTTCAATACCATTTACTGTAATAAATTAGAAGATTATTGAAAAGCCCATTTATTTTACAAACTTTATCACAAAGTGAATCTAATTTTATAGATTAATTCCACACAGATGAATGTTTGAAAGCTTTTATTTCCATTATAATTTTTGAAAACTTGACATTTAAATTATGAATTTTACACCATACCAGCAAAAAGCTATTTTTAAAAACAGAAACGTGGGCTTGTCAAATCATGTTTCATTCCTATTTAATGGTTGTTATTGTCATAAGGTATTTTTAATCCGACATCTTTTAATCTGACTTATTGAATATGACTGTATTACAGTAGAAAAAGATTTAGATGCCAAGGTTGCAGAAAAGTTTTGGAAGTGATCTGTGTCATAAACTCACCACACTCTGTTCTCTGCTGGGGTTTAGTTTTAGTCAGAGCCTCCATCACGTCCTGGATCCTCCAAAGCTCCTTCTGGATCTGGATGTGCCGCTGACTTGGAGGTTCTGTCTAAGACACACACACACAAAAGAAACACATAGTAAGATATAGCCTCATTAAGGCTCAAACACACACACATAAAGAGTGTGTGTTTGTGAGTGGGTCTGGGTCTGTCTGCTACCTGTGGGCTGCCCAGGGCCTCCAGCTGCTCCAGCAGGTTGGTCCTGGCCAGAGTAACATCTGCCTCCAGCTGCTCATACTCTGTCCACGATCGCTCCAACTCCTGGGATGGGAAGGTAATTTTATTTATATAGCACATTTTCAGCAGCAAGCCAATTCAAAGTGCTTTACATTAATTAAAAGGAAATTCAAACAAAATAACAAACCATAGGAAAGAAAAAGAAGAAAAAAAAGCAAAATGACTAATCTTAATCCTTTTCTGGTGTAAAGTGAGTAATTACAGTTTCTAAAAAGTAGTAATATAAAAGTAATTAAGTAGTGACTGTTCCTGTTAAGTATTTCTGGATTCTAAGTTCGTAGTTATTCTAATTCTAATTCTGATTCCATTTCTGGGCTGTATAATATTGATCTAAATAGTGCGTACTCCACAATTTCTGTTATTATTAATAAACTAAAATAATCCTTTTCTGGGTGAAATAGGGAGTACTCCACCGTTTGTAAAACAAAAAAGAGGAAAGGACACAGTAGGGCAGGTGGCAACATTCAGACAAACCAAAGGGGCAAAACAAAGACATGAGTGAAGGCGGTGACGTCAAAGGGCCATGAAACCACGTTGCTCTGCCTCCAGGCAGAAGTCCGATAAAAGTGTTGTTATCTAGGAATGTCCTTAGGAGCGCTCAGCTCCACAGCTGCATGGCTAAGAGGAGGTGGTGAGGTGGGAAGGAGCTTTGTGTTTACATATCTTCAAGGAGATTAGAGATATGCAGCCCTTCCAAGGCAACATGGGGAAAGCCAATTCAGAAGCAGAATGTCTTTGATTATACATTTCAATCTTCCCTAAAGTCTCTCCGATACATCTCAGTTCCCAATCATCCAAATTAGTTTGGTTGTTCCACTGAACTGAAACCAGCAACTTCTCCAAGATCGACTTAGTGAGTTTGAGTCCTCAGCTGGGCTGCGAGTCTCAGCAAGACTTTGCATCCAACTTGCATCTCTGTCCTCACCAACAGTCTGAGTGTTCGCTAGTTCGGCCAAGTCCGTCACAAATTTATCGATAAGCCAGGAATCCACAAGCAGAAATCCTGTTATCATGAATAAATCCAGGGTGAATCCCGCTGGGTGTGTCCCTGCAGGACAAGAGAGCTCTCCTGTGCCCAGACTTTTCGTCGAAAATTTTATCAATTGCATTGAGAGACCAGTTGACCAGATCCATAATTTGTAGATTCGGAGGATGTGCAAAGAAAGGCTCCAAAAATATAGAAAAAGAGAAAAAGACAGGACAAAAACAGAAGCAAGCAGGGGCAGGGAGGGAGCAGAGGAAAAAAGCATCGAGAGTAAGAGAAATGATCAGAGAAACAACAGTGATTCAAAGTGTGTGCACATGTGAGTGTCCATATGCTGTGCATGCGAGTCTGCATGCACAGCATTTAGTGATAGGTAGGGGTGTGAATGTGTGTGTTCACAGATTTTCACATTGGTGACTCTGCCTTTATGCAATTAGAACCTAAGAAATTCCTTTACAAACGTATTCAAAAACATGTTATAGCTAATGTTATATACATCTGGTTTTATATCTAGAGCATGGGCTCCTTTCTTAATAAATAAGCACCAGTTCATTGATCTATTTGACACCATTGACCACACGGTCAATGGTGTCAAATTTTCCCACTATTGGGAAAATGTGAACAATATATAGCCTACAAATGTCTATATATGTGCATACATGCATATTTTAATTCATATGTATGTATATGGACAGCAGATATCTTCCATTTTCATTTTCGTCAAATACTGAGTCTATGACTAAGATAGGCAAGAAGAAGCCTTGGCTTCAGGCTATTCCTTTTTTGGCAAATTATTGTTTTGTAAAGTAGCATTTTACTTTGCTTTGTGGTTAATTCTTTGGCTGCTGGAGGGCAAACTAACCTGTTTTTCTCACTTTCTTCTTCCACTCCTTCTATTCAATGTTATTTCAACTGTTAGTTTTCTCTGAATTATTTTCCTCTTCATGGAAGCTACATCAGATGTGTTGTTTTGATTGGCCGATTCCTTCCCGGAGGAGGGTATCAGCTGAGATAATGCTGCCATCAACATTATCTTAAAGTAATCTGAGTCTGAACTTACAGCGGTGACTCTGGACAACTCCCTACAGGTGCTGAGCAAGCCGCTCTGCAGGACATCTCTTTGTTGGACCAGGCTCTGCATGGCCGCCGTGTTGGAGCCACTCTGCTCACCCAGTTCCTGACTGGCTGACATCAGCACCGTCTCCAGAGTGTGCTGCCACAAAACAACAGAAACTCCTTACTGCGTACCTGAGACTGCTGTCCATGTGGAAAGGTGAGCTTGCTCTGCTCAGGGTTGTACCTTTTCCCTGTGCAGTTGTTGGAGCTTCTCTTCCTGCATCTTCAGCACCTTGTCCTTCTCACACAGTCTGCTCAGCTTGGTCTGATGTGAGCAAACACTGAGATCAGCTGTGCAGTTCATGAGCTGCTCAGCATTTTATTGACAGCAAAGCTTTCTTACCTCTACATCAGCCTTGTCAATGGACTGGTTTAAAGAGCTGTCTTTAAAATCTTCTGGAGTGATCTGAAAGAGGAGGAATATTCAGACTGGACCAGTGGGGGGCGTCAACAACCCATTAGCTAAGATCTAATGAAAACCAGTTTCTCCTGATATTCCTTAGATGCCCTTCTTTGCCGTTAAGGAAAGAGATCTGCACACTTATTCACAAATCATCAAGCTGGCAGTTGATCAAGATGTAAACTTACCAATGATTAACATTTTATACAATGTTAATCATTGGGGGTTGAGAGGCAGATCACATGAAAATGGGAGTCATGGAGTCCCATTCTGTACGTAGTGGCATAGACTCAGTGACTTTTATAAAAATGTTGTTGAAAACAATTTTGCAGCTCAGAGAGAGCTTACACAGTGTAAGGAGGAAATGCCAGTAAAACAATGCAAACATCTCAGAAATTCCTTTCAAAATGGTTATTTCATATGGAATACAGAGAAAAGAAACAAAACAAAAATGTTGTAGAAGGGGAGCATAGAGGTAGATAAAGGTCCATAGCACAAGGTTAAGAATATTAAACTATAAACATATGAGCAGGAGGTGATGTTTGTGAGGGAACTGATGAAGAAGCAAATGTTTACTCACTGAGGCTAAATATCAGATGACCAAAACAAAATAAGGATTTGAGTCAGATGAGATCCTTATTTTTTGTCATGGAGGACAGGATGAAAGTATTCATAGTCAGGGTATATCACTGGAAGGAGAAGATTTTTTTTTTTTTAACCAAACATGCAAAACAACTGAACATCTTCACAGGCAGTGGTGATGTGGGGCTGCACATCAACATGACCAGGCTCCGTAGGAGGATCCTGATAGGGGTCCATCCTGCAGGGCTAACCTCTTAACTACTGCATGAAACAGATCAAATCTCAATGATGATGACTGTTGCTTTCTTACATAGTGAAGTGAGAAGGACTTCTGATTGGACTCAAGAAAGCTCTGCTAACCTGAGCAAACCTGCCCCCCTGTACAGACCTCAATCAGCCTTTCATAAAGGGTAGAAGTCATTATTTTTCATGAAGAAATTCATTTTCAACACAGCCAAAGAATATCTGAAAAATACATCTTTAGAAAAACTCATCTTGACATGTAGATATGTGTCGTAGACAACAAACTATGGCGGATGAAGACAGGTGGACAGAACAACATGTCCCATGCTTCAGTTTGGGTCATTTCCAGTAAAGGAAAGCATCTCAAATGGCAGGTGCTGAATCACAGACATTTTACAGACATCAGCTGTTATATCTGGGAAGGATCCAGTGACTGGTATTGAATGGTTCAATGTGGTGAAACTGGGTCTTGATGGTGGAGATGTGGATACACAACAACTGGTCAACCACAGCAAAGTTTTGGCTGGAGTCTGCTGTACTTCAAGTCATGTTGAAACATTGGAGCTTTGCTGGAAACAAAGTAAAGCTGCAGGGCAAACTCAAGTTTATTCCTCAGATAAAAAGTAAAGTCTTCGGAGGATTGATTGTTTCTTTTGAGAAATGACGCCTCAATTTCCTGGTTGCTTTTTGGGAACTTTTCATTTAAAGCAACCTCATTCAGCACTCTAATGTTTAACCCTGAAACCTAGGTGAGTTAGCAGTTGTGTATGGGGAAATGTTTCTGCCATAATCCAAGAGCACACATTTTCAGTCTGTAAACAGGATTTCATATCTTTTGTTCTCAAAACTTGTAATGCTTGTACTCAAAACTTCTCCTCGTGGTCACACTTAGACTCTGCTCACTTACGAAACATGGAACTGCGACAGACAGACAGACAGATAGAATGTTGTGACTATATTGTCTTTCGTTGGGTGAACAAAATCCTGCCTAAGATCAGAAGGCTGTTAGTGATCAGTAGATCACTGCTGGCAGATGTTTAGTGAACTACGGAGCAGAAAGCTGATGTCGCTGTTTCCCCCTACATCCAGTGGGTGGTGCAGGTGGTGCTGATAGTAGACACACAGGCAAACCCTCTAGAAGGAAACAAATGCACCCAGTACAACACTATCATTCTATTGACTGAGAGTTTGCCAGGCAACTGTGTCCAAAGGCAGATCTATGTTTCGTAAGTGAGCAGAGACTAAGTTTGAGTGTGAGGAGAAGTTTTGAGTACAATCATTACATGTTTTGAGAAGAAATACATTTTCAAAATGAAAATGCAAGCAAAAGTATTAAAAGTTTTGAGAACAAAAGACATGAAATTCTGTTTTCAGACTAAAAATGTGTGCTCTTGGATTATAGCAAACATTTCCCCCATAGTTGTGAAGCTAAAACTCCATGACAAGGTTGTGACCCAGCCAAAACTCTCAGCAGATGGCTGGACGGGCTCTGTGCCGATTCAAGTCAGCACCTTCCAAAAACCTTACTTGCTGGTAGAGTTGCGGCCTTGGTGCAGAGTTCTCAATCATAGTGTGAATCATGAAGATAAGAGGCTCATTCTCCTTCGTCTAGCATCAGTGCCGGGAAGAAGAGGATATAGTGGTGTAATAACACAGCTGGTAAGAGAGACTAAGATATCAGATGCTGTTTAGGTGATAACAAAAGAAGAAAAAGAACTGCTCAAAAACGATGGTTTTATTTTAAACTGCAGTCTGAAACCTATAAACCTATAAACAGGGCAGTGTAGAAAATAAGTGCTTAACAACCAGACCTACCTGTGCTATAACCCACATAGACATCAAAGCAAGTCAGTCTATAAATTAAAATACATATTAAAGTGAAATGACACAGTCCTGAACAGATGAAGAAAATGAACTGCTAAAAGTTACAGAAAGCCATAGAAACCTGGGGAAACATTTCAGCAGAAAACAGACCTGCCCGCATCAATGCAATTTAACAACAGCTGGTTATAAAAAAGTTTTATCATTACAAGGGATTTACAGAAGAAGCCTGTCATGATGAGTAAAAGTAAAAACGTCTCTCAAGATATTTGTTGTAGCAAAAATATATATGTAACTTGAAACTTCTTAGATTTTCTGGTTAGCCCCTTTTGGGTCAAAATACTATAAACCAGCCACAAATAAGTGTTTTCTGCTAGAGTTCTGAGAGAGGAGACAAAATAATACTTGAATGAGTTTTCCAAGAGCCAAGGATCTCTTACAAAGTTTCAGGAAGATTTAGAATTTGCAGGTACAGTCTTTCAGTAAAAACTATGAGTCATGCATCTAACTACCATAGATTATATAAACATATTTCAACACTGCTGAAGAGAAAAAAATATAGAAGCTTATTTCAAGGTTGCTATAGAAAACTTGGACAAGCCAGTGAAATACTGGAATAATGCCTCCAGTCAGACAAGAGCAAATTTGGACTGTTTTCATGGAAGGATAGAAAACAACACATCTGCAAACAATAAAGTTTGCAGGCAAGAATATCATGATGTGTCTGTCTTTCAGCATAGAGAAGTCATCATATAACTCAAAGAAGAATGAATGAAGAAATGTAACTGAGCATTTTTGCAAAGAATCTGCAGATGAAATGAAGTTGGATTTTTCAATAATAAAATGAAAATGATTCCAAACACACAGCCCAAGAAACTCTTAGTTTAAGAGAAATAAGAAAATGCTAGAATGGTCCAGTTACATCACCTGACATGTAACTCAAAGAAAATCTGTGGAGGGAGCTGATGACATTTTGGAAGAATGGTCCAAAATGCCATTTTAATGTCCCTTTCTGCTAATAGCAATTGTGGCCAACATCTATTTAATGGATATAACAGATAGACTTGTTTGCTTTGATTTCTCTATGTAGATTACTTTGTTAGTTTACAGATAGTTTAGAACCCAACACTCTTATTTCATAATCAGTAATAACGTCTTGAGCAATCTGACCCATGACCCCTGTTTCTGGATTACCATTGTTGCTCCCTGGACAGCTTTTAGTAGATGAGTACTGCTGATCACCAACATCCTACATAACTTGCTATTAAAAGACATTCTGACCCAGTTTTCTAAACATCACAGTTTGGGTGTCATCAAAATTGCTCAAATACACTATATATCTATTACAAGCACTTTTGTGGGCAAAATGCCCACAGCTTATAGTCACTGTCAGAAATGTATTCTTGCTCAATTTTACTATCGGTGTGTTTTTATTATGTCACTCAAAAATACCTGATTTTGCTCCAACTTAGCAAAGAGGTGAAATGTTGCCAGAAATGAGATAAGAGCAACTTCTGGTTCACCTATAACCTACTGTACTCAGTGTAGCTGTGAACACTAATAAGTGGTAGAGATGTTTCAAAAACAAATGTTTAATTTCCAATTCAGAGATCACAGATACGCTGCCTGTACCAGAACCAGAGTTCTCACCTGCTTGTCCAGGTAAGTAAGGTTCCTTTGCAGATGGTGGGAGAGAACATCAGTCTACAGCAGTCAAAGACGATAAAAAAGAAGGAGCAGGAAGATGAAAGCCATATTTTTTGTGAAATCACAGATTTCTCAGATCTTTTCCCCTCCTTTACCCATATGTCTGGACATATGGGTAAAGGAGGGGAAAAGCTGGATGAATTAAAATGGAATAAACAGCAGTTTGTTAGTTCTGAGATAAGAAGAGAAGGAAATTTACTACAGCGCATTTTTAATAAGTTCAAACTTATTAAACCACCCTACAATTTACAGGTCAAGAATACAAATTTGTATTTGTATTCAGCTCTTTCCCTAATTATTATTAATTATTATTATTAATAATAATAATAATAATAATAATAGATCACATGCTCTCTGTGCCAAAAACAAGCACTATGAAATCATCTGAAAATCAGTTCTTTGGAAAACAAAATATCTTTGCACTTTTATTATCAAGATGAAATCAGCAACAGCACTAAGTGGTGCTGCTCTGTGGTGCCAGCACAGTTAAAATGCTGTGCTGGCATTTCATCTTGATGGAAGTGACCAAGTGACTGTTTTATTCTTCTTCTTCTTTTTTTTTTTAAATGGACAGTATTATGTGAAATTGGCTTTTCTGAGAATTACGTCATGTTACAATGTTATTCCCTCGTCAAAAATATGCCTTGATTCTTTATGCTACTGGTCTGCTCTGCATCCCCGGAACCAGAACCAAACATGGAGAAGCAGCATTCAATCTGGAACAAACTTCCAGAAAACTGCAAAACTGCTGAAATTCTGAATTATTTAAAACAAGGCTGAAAACGTGTGTAAAGTTGCTTTTGAACCATAATAAATGAAACATTGACCAGCTTATTTGATGTGTATCAATGGTGATGGCACTCATCAAAACATAATGTTTGTAAATAGTTTCTCAATTATGGTGTTTTTTATGACTGTATGTTTCTGTCTCTATGTTGTGAAGCTGTTGAACTGCCTTTTTGCTGAAATGTGCTATAAAAAGAAACTTGATTGATTTATTGGTTGATTTCATGCAGGTTTGAGAAATCCTTTAATCTCCTGCAGCAACCATTCAGCTGTGCCAAACACCTCAGTGAACCTAGTGCTGCCTTCAAGGCACAGTTCCTCCTCACAGCTGCAGTTTCCTCGCCCTCATTCAGCTCCTTCAGACTAGCCAGGAGCAATTAGCAAACACCTGGTGGAACTGCACATCTGAGAGGCGTGTAGATGGATACGAATGACAGCTCTGTTCTTGTCTCTGATTGGTTGTTTCTAGTTAGCATTGGGAGAAGGCAGAAAAGCTTGACTTTTTTCCCACAGATTTTCAGTCTCATATTATACTGTTGTGACATATTGTTTATGTCTTAGTTTGTGGAATGTGTTCTATAGAACATTTTCTTAATAGAATCCTAAGGACTCACTCCGGGGTATGCTGCTGGCATTGCCTATCTACTCAACTATAGCAGCTGACCTCTTTTTATTCTGCAAAAAGTTCAAACCCACCATGCCAGAGCTCATTTGGCCCAACTTTTGAGTCTTCGCTCCTTCCTCTGCTTCACAAAGCCACAAGACTTGATTCTTGATTATGCACATAGTGTTTCTCTAACTTTTTAGGCTGAGGAAAACACAACCCTTTTCACAAACACTCAGGGACCACCAGATTCTGAAAGTGTGGATTCGAAGATTCCCAATGATGTTAAACATATGGAAATCAAAAAAGAAGTTGTTCTTTACTAACAAGTGATGTGTGTATTAATATCAACGTAAACTTGATATTAATATCGTCCAGCAAAATTTTTGCTGGACGATTAATTGTTCCAAAAATTATGATTAGCAATAATGTTAATGTTTTGAGACCATTGTTAAGAAAACATCATAATAATATAAAGATCAATAAACTAATTTCTAATGAACCTTTAGTACTGGAACTGGAAGATGTATTAAATATCTAAAATACATAATGAGATATGATAATGTTGTATTCCATTTTTGTTCAGGGACTTTCTGAACTTGTATGTCCACACATCCCTTGTGCTGGAGACGTCACTGTTAAAACTCCTCTCTGCAATAAAACTCATTGCTGTTCAGATAAGAACTGATCCCACTACAGAAGCAAGACCTCAATCCCAAAGTCTTGTTGGAGTCAACCTCCAAGAGACAAGAGCTCTGAACCTTTTTCCTGCTGCCCAGGAAGACAATTTATTTCCAAACCTTCAAAGTGTTCACTGGAGAACTTCTAGGCAGTGGTCTGCGTACCTCACACTTCTGTGTTCCCATAGAGACGTCAAAATCTCTTGATGCATCTGCCTGCATAGGCCAGCTGTGGCAACCTCTCCATTCCTCGACGAGAAAGGTACTTTCCTGGGTTTAGTCAACCCAAAGTACCAGAGGTTCTGCTAAGAAACTCCAGCAGTTTATGTCTGCTGCCTGAAGAGAGTTTTTCTGTTCCATCAATTTTTTGATCTTGGACATTGCTTTATTCAAACTGACGATTGGCTCAGAGTGAGACTGTTCCATTTTCTGAACTGAATTAAGTGTTTTAAACTAAGGATATTTGTAAATTGCCTTTCTGTTATTTACTTGCTAAGAATTTTGCTGAACATGTGATTTAGTATTCTCATATCATGTTGTTGGTAAGTTGTCCACATGTTAGATATTGTCTGCTTCCAGATCATTTTGATTCAGGTCTGCTACAATTCATTGGATCTCTCTCAGGCGATCTCTTGTTCCCACTTCTCTTGTTTTCTTGATTTCCTAATTCATGCCATATATCTTAATCTGATTTGATTCTCATTTTATTATTCAATTTTGCCATATCAGTAGTTTTAGTGCATACCAGTAGTTAAAGTAAGAAGTTATTCACAGAATAATTCAGCTGTAAAGTTGGGCTATAAATTCTCAGTCATGATCAGTGATCATTTATTGTTGTGTGAAGAGTTTGTTCTGCCGGTGGTCTGAATTCATTCCATCTCCAGAGACTGAGTTTAGCTTATGACCATAGAAATTCTGGATGGTTTCCCGAATCACCTAAAGAATTGTAACTTTATTAATAATTTGAATGATAAATTATTAGTTATTAATAATTATGTAATCAAAACATGAACGCAAGTTCTGATTCCCAACAATTTTGGTGCCACTGTGCGAGGTTGCTACAACATTTTTGGTTTCCAGAGTTCTGATTCCAAAATAATAAACCATAAATGAATAAAATGCATTGTTAATTCTCTGTAAACAAACTTACCCTACAAAACTGGTCTCAGACAGGGAAAACAGCCAATATTGCCAATTGTGTGTGTGTGTGTGTGTGGGGGGGGGTGTGTGTGTGTGTGTGTGTGTAGAACTAGGTGTCAAAAGTTTGCAGCATTTTTTGAAATGCTTGCTTTTCATGCTTTTCAATTACACTAAAGTCAATCTCTTTTGCAATTGAGCAAACTGTTTTATTGTACACAATTTTGCACTGGCCTTTTTACAACTTGTCAATTAAACACCCCAGTGAGTGTGAACTGTCAGTCCATTGGGATTGAATTGCTAATTCCTACTCAGAGTTTTCATGCTACACTCAGTGTTAGGAGGCCTGGCAGGTAACTGGTGCGAGTGTTCATTCTTCCTAATGGGCTCGACACACAGGACGCAGCGCCGCTCCCTCTCCTCTCCTCTCTCTCCATTTGTATTGAACTTGTGCAGTGAGGTGAAATTTGTGATTTTTGAGCTCGTACACGTAGATGTGCAGTGAGCTAGTGAGGCGACACAAGAAAGTTGAAAATTTGCTGCTGTCGTTACTATCGTGTTGTCATGTGCACATGTATCGGGTTCACCATGAGTGGTGGAATACTGATGCTTTTTTGCTGTTGTTGCTCCCTGTGTGTCGGGAACATTTCTCGATGGAATCAAGAGAGGAAGAGAAACTCGATGCACTGGAGAGACATGACGGAAACAAGCAAGCATGCACCTGAAAACTATTGGCCTTATTTTATTATCAAGCTCATTTTAATTTATCATGGAATTAATTTATTTATTGCTTATTGCGACAGACCCCATGGTACTTCATGAATCCAGGGTATATTATCATTTAATAATGACAATATTTCAAAGGTCATGAAAGGTTTTGATAAACTGCATGCCATGTACACAGTTGAGTTTTTAGTAACTGCTTTAAAGGGTCTTACCATTTCTACTGATACAAAATTCTCTAAATAAGTTTTTAACAAAGTTCTCAGGCATGCACCAGTTAAAAGAAGTTTTTACTGGACAAGCTTCCATATGAGACTGAAACACAAAACAGTGATTGACTGGAAAGAAACAACCACCACAGCACAGAAAGCTGAAAACAGATGCATCACCGCACAGAAATCCTTAAATAGCATGCATGCAGAGGAGCAGCACCTCTACCAACACTGCACTGACACACATGCAGAACACAAACCCAAGGAAGCAGCTGCAACCACCTAAAATCACAAACTTATTCATCAGTACCCAGATTTACTGGTGGACAAAAAATTGAATTTGGTGTGTTAACAGAGGCACATGAATAAATACCTTCAAGCTGGCTGAGAATCCAGTGTATTTCTCTGTCCTTAATTTTGGCATAAAGTTTACATATTTTAGAAATATCTTAAATCACACAATAGTTATTACAGCAACGTAATATCACAGAGCCCTACTGTTTTATCCTACTGTGGGATAAAACAGCTGTTTAGACCTGGTAGTGGAATGAATGATTTCTAAGTTTTGGAAATCATTCATTTCCAAAACTGAATGATTTCCAACCTGCTATATTGTCATAGCAGGTCGCTATGACAATATAAACCCTAATAATGGTTGAAAGCCTGTTCATTTAAACACAAAGCTAAACTTGTGTTTAAATGAACAGTAGCATTTTATGGTTTCTGTGAAGTGGATGATTAGCTAGATATTCAATCTGAGGTCAGAAAAAATGCTAATGATAGAATGTTGGACCAATGTTAAAAAGACGAGGGATTATCAATTATGTAGTCATGTTGTTTGTAAAAATGCATATTTTATTCTCTTTTTGGTAAATAACTTTAAGCGCACACCAAATTCAATTTAAATATTTATGTTTTAAATCAAATGTTACCAAGACAAGCATGAACTAACACATGGTTAGAAAACATTCAATGGCAGTCAGACATAAAACAATTGAAACTGCAAAATGCTTGCTACAGCAAAAGGGAGAAATGACCAGCACACACCCGAATTCATGGATTTCTCAAAGACAGAGAATCACAAAGAGCCAATGTGTGCATGCACACTCGGGGCTGACCTTGGGGTTGGGCCCTTCTATTCCCAGGGCCATTAGCTGAGCTACTGTATGTTCCCGCAGGCTGTTGATTTCTGCCTGCTGCCGGCGGAGCTTGATGAGCAGCAGAGTCAGCTCCTCAGGCTGCACACAGCAACACAAAGAGGAGAACAAACAACTAAAATTGACTTTTGTATTTTTGTCAGCATATTGGTTTGTTGGATATATTGCTTCTTAAACAAGATTATTATGTTCTTATTGCATTTATTTTAAACAAAACTCTGCATCACTTTTCTGGGACCCCAGTCATGTCTTGAGTGGCTTGCTTATGTTTAACACCTGCAATAAACATTCCAGCTTACAGCATTTTTTTTGGTTATGGTGTGTCTGTGACTGGCATCCTTGTCTCACAGATGGAGCAGGTGGAGGGTTTAATTTCGAATTCTGCCTCACTGTTTAGAGTTTGCATGAGTGGACTGTCTCAAAAAACAAAAAAAACCCCATTAATGAGCAACTCTGAATTTCTGTAAATGGGTCCTGTAAAAGGCCAAAAGGGACAACAGGTCATCAAAAATGATGTTGTATTGGTGGACATGCTCTTTTTTCAATGAGTACCGTATGTAAAGTAATGTTAATCATCTCATGCTAAAGCTAATGCTACATTCACAGTGCAGGCAATTCCCATTTCTAGCTGAAATTTGTTTTGCCTTTTTTCCCCCCATCATCCTTCATACGCTGAATGAAGCAAACACAATCAGACTTCTGTATAAACAAAATCTCAGAGCGGCCCACAAGAGCAGTAGAAAAAGGTAGATGACCACCCATATAGCACACGATGTTAAATCAACGTTGAATTATAGTTAGAATCGTTGATATTTGGTTGAAGTCGACAAGTGATGGTGGATCAACCGTCAAACAACCATCCACCTCTATTAACTAACTGTTGAAACTGTCATTGAATCAATGTTTTGTGGTTGAAATCTAATGAATGACATGCCGATGCCTGATCAACCTTTGATCAATGTTCAATCAATGTATACTGTTTTACCGCACACCTTCCCCTCCTCTCCTCCTCATCAGAGCTCTGGGTCAGAGCATTTTATTACTGAGCGGGGGTTCTCACATTTTAAATAACACTGTAGAGGATAGTGAGTGGTGATTCCTTTCTGTACATTTTTACGTGTTAAAAATTCTTACTGACTGTTTGTATGTGATATATTGACACGAAAACATCTACAACAAGGAG
Organism: Poecilia formosa; assembly: GCF_000485575.1. Lineage (NCBI taxonomy): Eukaryota > Metazoa > Chordata > Actinopteri > Cyprinodontiformes > Poeciliidae > Poecilia > Poecilia formosa. The sequence goes on from NW_006800368.1 coordinate 184,665, forward strand.
TGGAGCAGTCCACCCCTACAGTGTATATGAGTGGGATGTCCCAATCACACAGCCGCTTCGCTATTGGCTTGTTTGCAAAAGATGTTAATTCAATGTTGAATTATGATCACAAAGGTTGAATTTATGGTTAAGGTCAACGACAGAAGCTGGATCAACCATCAACCTAGAATTGAATGCAATTCTAGCCAATTAACTAACGTTGAAACTGTGTCATTGAATCAATGTTGATTTATTGTCGATATCCATTGATTGAAATGCCAACATTGAATCCAGTGTTTCTCAGCACTGGTCCTCAGGGCACACTGTCCAGGAAGTTTTAGGCATTTCCCTAATTCAGCACACATGATTTTAATTGACATCTGATTAACAGGGTTTTGCTGAAAACGCAAAACCCTGATGCAGGTCAGTTTGCCTTGAGGACAAGGTTTGGGGAAGAACTAGTAATCTAAATGTTCAATCAATGTAAGCTGTTTAGTACTATGTGTTGACAACACTGAGTTGTGATTCCGTTCTGTACCCAGATTGCACATGATGGCAATTCAACATTGAATTAACATCTTTTGCCAACAAGCCAACAGCGAAGTGGTTGTGCTACTTCGCTGTTATTTACATGAGTGGGACATCCCACTCATGTAAATAGCAGGGGTGGACCGCTCCACTCCTTATAGTAAGTTGTAGATGTTTTTGTGTCAATATATCACACACAAACGGTCAGTAGGAATTCTATGAACAAGTAAGAAAATGTACAGAAATGAATCATCACCCACTATCCTTTACAGTGGTTAATTTAAAATGTGATAACTCACTAATAAAATGCTCAGACCCAGAGCTCTGATGAGGAGGAGAGGAGGGGGAAGGGGTGCGGCAAAACAGCATACAGTGATGGTTGATTCAACATTGATCAGACGTTGATCAGACATCAGCATGTCATTCATTAGATTTCAACCACAAAACAACATTGATTCAATGACACAGTTTCAACATTGGTTACTTGGCTGGAGGTGGATGGTTGTTTGATGGTTGATCCACCATCAGTTGTCGACCTCAACCAAAAGCCAACCATTCTGACTATAATTCAACGTTGATTTACCATTGTGTGCAATCTGGGCAGTTTGTTCCCTCATCACCTCCTCATCTCCCCCTACTCCCTCCCAAACCTCCCCCACCCAGCCGCTCCTCCCAACCTTCCCCTCTTTACCCCCTCCCGTCCCTTCTTCCCTCCTCCCCTCCTTGAACTCTGGGTCAGAACATTTTATTACTAGGTGGGGGTTAATCATGTTTCAAATTAAGCACTACATGTTGAGAACAGTGGGTCGTGATTCCTTTCTGTACATTTTCTTACTTGTCTGTAAATATTATTACTGACTGTGCATAATGTGTTGACACAAAAACATCTACAAGTCTGTACTAGGAGTTGTACAGTCCACCCCCCCGGTTTTACACTAGTGGTTTGTCCCAACCGAACAGCCACTTTGCTGCTGGCTTGTTTGCTACCGGCTTCTGAATTGAATTCTCCTCTGAGCACTTTTATGGTAAGTATTTCAATATTACTTTGATCTTAAATGTGTTTATTGAAAAATAAGGAAATTGTTCTATGCCCATAGTAATCCTGGTTATTTTGGGGCAAAACAGATATTCTTAATAATTAAGGTCATGTCTCCTTTTGTATTATTTTCATCCTACCCACCACTCCAGGCATAAGTATGAAATCCTGCGAGATTTTGTGGGATTTGAATTTTTAAAATAGGGCGGGGCCTATTGTTTGGTCTGGGAGAACATGTGGTGGACAAGGAAGTGTAAGGCTGGCTGCTCCAGGTGGGCTTTAAATTGTTGTGATAGTAATCACTTGTTTTTAACTTTTTATTATGATATGCTTAGGGACGTGCTTAAATGAGCCTCTGGACCAGAACAGCTGAGTTAGATGATTACATGACCGTCTGCAGCCATCAAGAAGTGCAGAAAGTTGTTAATCCAGGTGAGGCAGAAAGGAAACACTTAAAACATGCAAGGCAGGTGAAACACTGAACTAAACCTGCTAATGACTGATTCAGTCTGTTGATCCTTGGATTGGTAACTGGTTAAACTGAACTGGACTATTTTTATTTGTGTGGGATCTTTATCAGCATATAGACACTTTTTAAGGAATTTAATCAACTTATTTGGAAATATTTGTAGATGATGGAAGATTGAACCAGCTATTCAATGGAAGTTTATTCTGTATAAATTATAAATAATTTTTCCAACTACAGCATAAATCACCTTTTGCTCTATTTATTTGTCTCTGGTGTGTTAAATCAACACTAATCTTATCGTTAGGTTTTCTGATAAACAGCCTTTATTTTAAATATTGATTCCCTCATTTTAACATGAATGCAGCATCATAAATGGCACACTATACTGCAGCTTGATAGGTAAATGTAATTGTATACGTAAACATTAAGGTAAATATTAATGAAAGATTAAGATAAATATTAATTTAACAGTGAGTGGACATGGGGAACTATGCGGTTTGTATTTCTCAGACCTGTAACCAGTCCACTGTTTAATATTTCAATGTCTTTCAGAACTTTTCAAATGTTTATCATCTTTCTAACCGGCACCTTCCTCACTTTTATTTTTGTGTTTTTCAGCTGTTGCTCTGCAGTTTGACCCAAAGCTGACTTTTGAGGACTGCAGCGAAACTGTCAAGAAGTGGCTTCATTATGCGCCAGAATGGGAGGAAGACATCTCAAGGAATCAAAGTGACGCCAACCAGAGTCAAACTGGGGTTACCGCACCTTGTACTGTTTCTCTGGTTCATACAGTATGAAGCTTAACCTCATGGATGCTGTTCTGATGTGGACAACATACTGTTGTTCTGACAGTCAAAAAGGAGTCAAATATGTTTAAATATCTGTCCCTCTTTTCTTAAATAAAATGTTATACCCATGTTGTCATTTTTAACCTTTTGTACACAGTTTACCCATCATCTGCCAATAAAATAGTGTGTTTAACATCAGTGAAGAAACTTTTAGCGGTATGTTATGATGTAGACCTATCAGACCTAAAAATGTACATAAATCTCTAGCTTTCATTCAATATAAAATCAACCCAAATCTGGGTTGATTTGGGTTAGGAATTCCTAACTGATTCCTAACTTGAATCAGTTAGGTAGATTCCTAACTGATTCAAAGTAATAACACAAATATGCATGTTAATTGACATACAGATGATGGTTGAGTCAACATTGATATGTCAGTTATGGTTGAAACCCTAACGTTGATTCAACATACAAGTGACCAACCACTTTCAATGTTTTTTCAATGTCAGCCTTCAACATTGATTCAATGTGGTTTCAATCATTCTGTGCTATCTGGGCAGTGACACATCCAATCTTTTTGTCTGTGTCACTGGAGACCTTTATGGGGACAGCACTGCCACGGCTCTGCTGTGTGATAACCAATTGCTCTGGTGAGCCCCATGTCACTTCTTAAGCACTGCAGTCCGTCTTACACAGTGGTCCATCCTGCAGCCTATCATTGTCAGCAGTCAGAGAAGAAGAAGTCAGAGTAGAGGAGGCCCGTTCCACTCCATGTCCACATTACAAATAAATCACACATGTAAACATGAAAAAAGCTACCGATTAATGCTTGCCATTCCAAATCCAGATCACCGCTGGAGTGTGTCTGAGTTAGATGGTTTTATATCCCAATGTGTGACAGACAAAGGATCTCTGTAAATAAAATAATTCAAACGGAACAGATTTTTAGCATATAGATAAACGTTTGGTATTAAGAATGTTCCAACATGTTCTTTTCTATTCCTTATAATAATAGTAATAATTTTATCCTTTAATAATTCTCTTTTCTTAAAAAAAGATAGTAAAAATATATACATATATTAAATATTTCTTTTCAAAAAAATAAAAAAAAAAAAAAATATATATATATATATAAGTTCTACTTTAAAAAAATAAATACATTAAAAAAAAATTGCCCTGGTGTACCCCACATCTTGCTGGAAATGTCTCACTGGAGATGCACCAGCACCCCTCCAGACCCACGTAGAGACAAGGGTGTAAGAAAATGGATGGATGGAACTGCAAGATTCACCACTCACCATTCAACGTAAGGAGGGCAGCACTGAGACAGTTTTAGGAATAATACTGCAGAACTAAACAAATGTATACAAAAATGTCAAAATTTGGTTGGATCGGTGTCATTGTGTAATTTATTCTAATTTCATAAACAGATATAAAACTGGGCTTAGTGACAAAGTGTACTGAGAACCATGGACCCCTTGTATGTTATTTACATGTGGAAGTTTTGAGAATGAGCATGTCAGATATTTTTTACAAGTAATTGAATATATTTTCTTTAATTCACATCAATTTTGTTTATTTGAAAATCAGGGTGTATATGAAGGGTCGAAGCTGACATAGTTAAAAATAAAAGCATAAATATATATATTTTGTCAATAAAATATATTTTCCTTTGGCTTGTATGGCACTGGGCTATAGTACCATATAATGGTACTGTAAGCAACTGACAGCAAAGCCACTTTATGTTTCAGAATTCAACACCAAAAACACTTCCACACAATGAACAGAAAATTCAACCCATTACAGTTTTATGTTTATTTTGTGATTACTGTTGAGTGATCACTTTGGTAGATTAGCTACTGCTGCTATTAGCTTATCTTACACTGCAGTGGTTGATTGGCTAAATTAAACACCTACTCTACTCATGATCTGTCAGAGTTGCTGTGTAGGTTGTCCTTTTGATTTGTTTTAAAGGTTTTGTTGGCTCTAGTGGCCTTTATTTGAAAGTAGTTTGACAGGAAAGAGGGGGAAGACTTGTGGCAAATCTCACCAGGCCGGGAATCGGGCCTGCGACCACCGGCATGAGGACTAGGGCCTTGATGCGTGGGTTGTGCTTTGCCCCTGCACCACCACAGAACCCCGTCCTTATGATTTTTTTACTGAACCGAAACATACTGAATTCCACATCACATCTACATGCTACAGATGTCAAAGTTAAGAAAGAATAACTGAACTATTTTCCTCTCCCTCAAGCAGTTACTATCAAAGCTCTCCGTCCCTTTTTCTTTTATATATCAGGCTGTATATTTAAGAGTTATGCTGCTAATGTAACAGTTTACCAGGGGTCACCAACTCCAGTCCTTCAGGGCTACCATCCTTCAACTTTTAGATTCACCTCTGCTCCAAAATGTCTGAATTCCCTCACCAGCATTCATTCCTCTCTGCAATAGGCTGGAAATGAGCAGTTTATTTGATCCAGGTGTGTTTGAGCAGAGACGCATCTAAAAGTTACAGGATGGTGGCCCTTGAGGACTGGAGTTGGTGACCCCTGGTTTAAACCAATAGTTGTCATTGTCAGCCATCCGGGAAATGGGGGCGGGATCTTCCGCATGTGATGTCACGCTGCCAGGGGTCCATAAAGGTAATTAAATCTGCACTGTGAGCTGAGCAATATCTGATAGTTTAGAGTTGCTTTACTTTGCAATTTTAGCTAATAAAATAAAACAAATTTCACATAAAAAAATTGTTATAAAACCTTGAATATGTTCAAAACACCATTTGTACACTAAACCCATTTGAAATATTTGCTGAAATATTGCAACTGTATATTTCCTTTCGATATCCTAACAACATATTTTGAGGCTATGTTATTCTTACCTGTTCAGATTTGTAAAATTGCAAAGAATTATGTCACTAATAATGAGAGGTGTGAAAAGGATCAAAACAGGCCACCATGACTCAAAATTGATAAACATGTTAGTGTTTGTTTTATTTATTTGCTAGTAAAGGAACTATGGGAAGGTGCGGAGCAAAGTGAACACTCACCGTCTTCCCCTGCAGAGACTGTGGTGTGATGGTTTCAGGAGGGACACAGGTTGCCACAGACCGTCGGTCTGATGGACATCCATACTGTGATAGATGGAGAATAGATTGAACAGCCCAGGTAAAGATGTGGAACAAGCCTTAAATACACAAGGTTTGTATTTATGTATTCAAATACAAGCCTGCTGGCATATTTTTTTATGCCAGCAGCATAAAAAAATTAGAAAAATTAAACCTCTAATTTGAGAACCTTAATTTATTGTTTAATTTCCCTTTGGGATTAATAAAGTATTTTTGAATTTTAATTGGATTTAATTTATTTAGTAAAGAAAAAATATGAAAAGAAATATTTTACCATAATTATTACGATTGTAGAATTGAGCCGTTCAAGATGCAGCTCCAATCCATTCTACTTCCATTCTAATTAATCTACTTAAAGAACTTGGTTCCACCACCTTCTGGCTAAAATATTACTTTTTGGGGCAATTACTCACTCTAGTTTTGAATGTCATACAGCTGGAAGGTTTTTACGGGCACTTTCTTATTTTTTGACATTTGTTATGATGAATAGCCATAGCAGCAATGTGATATTTTACAACCAGGTGCAGATGATTAACATCTCAAAGACTCACATAATACCTCAATTACAGCCCCAAACCTCAGATGATTTCAAAGGAGGCACTGTGGATGTGAAGCAGGAGGAAACAGGTGAGAAAAAAGAGGAAGTTCTAATTATGTTTTCCATGAAGTCATGATGAGTAAGGTAAGGTAAGTTGTATGAACTCCAAACCCTAAAAAGGACCTAGCCAGAGTAACGGGACTGCAGCATTATGTGCTTGCAGGATTATATTCCCAAAGCCAGCATCTCTACATGGATTTATATCACAGGCTTTAACCCAGTGTTTCTCCACCCTCAACCACCACCCCCCGCATGTTTTAGATGTGACTCTATTCCAGAACAGCTGATTCAAATGATTGCATGACCATCAAGTACTGCAGAAGCCTGTTAATCACCCAGAGATACAATTCAGGTGTGGCAGAAGGGAAACAACTAAAACATGCAGGACAGGGGGTCGGTGAGGACCAGGGTTGACTGCTAACACTGCTTTTGTCTGGCACAGGGATGTCCAAAGTGGGTCCTGGAGGGCCGGCATCCTTCATGTTTTAGTTAGTCCTCTCCCTGGTTTAACACACTTGCATCAAATGATGGCTCATTTGAAGGCCTAAGGAGAACATTGACTTGCTGAAGAGGTTGTTACTACCACCAGGGAGAGAACTAAAACATGCAAGATGCCAGCCCTCCAGGACCCACTATGGGCACCCCTGGTCTAGCAGCTAGACTAAATCAATGAAATGAACACATTATTCAACAGATTTACTTCAGAAACAAGCTCAGCATCCTCCTCTTCCACCACATCAAAACAGACATCCCACTCTCAACTTTCCTGCCATACCTCAAATGTTTTATTCTCCACCTCATTCATGGACTCTTCAGCTTCTACATGTTTGTCTTTGTTAGGACGGCCCTTAGCGGCTGGAGGAAGTAGGAGACTTGAGGCAGAGAAACTGTGCAAACCCACTGGGTGTTTATTCACCAACATTTAACAGACAAACAACCCTGCTTAGATTGGCCCAGGGTCTGAGCAGCAACACCACTGTGGCCAACATGCAGCCCTTTTATAGTCGCTGGCTGTTCCAATTCACAACCCACCAAGAAACAGGGTAAAACAAAATACATACACACAAAGTTTGACAAACTAACTAAATCCTCAGAATAATATATATTACCAAATACTATTAATTTTAAGCATCTCTACACATTTTTATCAATATAAATATAAATCCAACATTAAATTTATAAAATGCCTAGCTCTACTGCTCCCCCTCTTCCATCTGCTTTGGTCTCTTCTGGAACCTTTAAAAGGTGCTCAGGCCCCCAGGGAATCTTTTAGCCTGAACACCCTGCAGAGGAAAAGAGAGGTAAGCCACACCCACAAAAAGCCTTCAAACAATGACAATACTTATATTATCCTT
>NW_006800368.1:194543-201159 GCF_000485575.1 Poecilia formosa
TTTTGTTTAGTCCAAGAAACATGCTGAAATACAACATTTTTAACAAATGTGTCCTTTCTAAGTTTAGCCTAAATGAAGTTGCTGAGAGTGAGGTTTGGCCAACCTGATGGAAAAAAACAAACAAAAAACTTTTCAACCATACTTTGATTAATCAATAGGCCTCTTAGAAATGATGCCTTTTCAGTTTTACCTTTCAGCTACCTTTACCCATTGTTTAAGTAGAAGACATTAATGTTATAAATATCATTATCGGCTTAAGGTTATTACATTTATTTCATGCAAGCTGAGTATGTACACATGCAGTACATAATCCTAGGAAAATGTGCTTAGCAGATAAAGCATTAAACATGGCCACATTTTTATAAATACATTAGTAATAAGACTACTACCATAAAATTCACACCTGATATACAAACAAATAAACAAATCCGACCACATTTGTAGTTTTGGACCCATGAAGAAAAGCAGCTGCAAAAAGTCATGGAAAAATAAGAAACCAGGTGAAATCTGTCAACATTTAGAAAACAATCCTGTCTCTGATCAGCTGCTGAAACCCAACCACCTCTTTGTGACAGCCCCGCTCTCCATGCAAACTTATTGTGTATCTGAATTTCTTGGTGTGTTTATTTATGCAGGAACCAGTGCTACTCAACTTCCATGAGCTGCTGTTCTAAACGATTTCTGCAAGGTAGGTCAGATCGGTAGCACAGTCAGTCAGAGAGCAAATTTTGAGGAGCAATTGTTTGAAGCCATGCGTAATAGTGAAATATTAAACTCCTTCCCATTAGAGCAGATGTGATAACAATATTAGATAACAAATTAGAATAATCTAATTTGTAATGATACTTTGCATTGTTGGTAAAATTAACTGAATTAGAATAACATCAGTCTAGAAGAAATCATCTAATTTCACTCTCTTCTGATCTGAAATTAGGAACACATTAAACCAGTCTTACAGAAAGCAGCTCAACAGAGAGGCCCACAAATGGCCCAACATCAATGATTCCATCCATTTTTGGAACAGGCTTTAAACTGGTATTGGATTCAGTTCTGCATTGGACCCATTAAGGTGGGCCTAAATATGGCAGAATATGGCCTAAATACAGATTAAAGTGATTTGAACCTTATTTTTGTTCAGATTGTAGTAGTTCCCCAAACACAGCAGTTTCTGGACATGATTAAAAAAGGCAGAAAACTGTTTTACTGTTTAATTAGAGAAGAGAGGAAGTAGTTCAGTTCTGCTTGCTTGACTTAAGCCAGCTGTATGTAAATGTAAATGTACTGTGGAATCCAGTGTGTTTCGGTTCAGTTAAAAAATAAAAAAGGTGAGTTACACACAAACTCTGACTAATCATCAGTACAGCAGGTGTTCAAATTAGCTAACCTGTGACCTAAATAAAGTGTTATATTAGCGGTAGCTAATATAACACTGTAGAGCAATCACTTATTAATAATTGCAAACAAACATAAAGCCTAAAAACATTAAACTGCAATGGACTGAAATTTCTGTTCTTTGTGTGTGTGAGGGATGTACCCCCTCCCTAACAGATGCTGTTTTTGTGTACTTTATATATTCTAATTTATTTGGGTAAATGTATTGTGTTTGAGGAAGTAATTTGATTTATTTACTTGTTTTAATCATCTATTCTCTTTGAGGTCACCGGGTCATGTGTTGCCATGGAAGCGCGCCCATGAGCAGTGCTGACAAGGACCTGGTGTTAACAATCGGCCTCATTGGGAAAATCCATTTTCTGAGAGGGAGGAAAGATGTATTTTTGATTTTGTTTGGATCCAGATTGTTTTTTTTTTTGTTTCTAGTTTTGTTTGAGTTAATTGTAACTGTTGTTACCCAATAGTCAGCCACGCCCATACCTCCCCTCAGATTCCAGCAGACTGACTATTGCCCAGCTCTCCAACTAATGGGTCCAAAAAGCCTCTAACTCCTGAGTATTACAACGGCTGAGAATGTAGAGGACATTTTGTTTAAGCTGGGAGCGAGAAAGATGCGTCTAGACTCTAACTACCTTCAGATCCAGAAGTTATGACCCTTTACAGTTACTGGAACAGTCACTTGAGTAGCCCGCAACTGCCTGTTTTCAGAAACCACTTCTGTAAACGGTAGCTCTTTCTCTATTATTAATGTGCACTTGTTACAGTCTAGATAATTTTAGAGACTCAGAACGAATCCCAAAGTCATTATTTTACCAACACCAAAGAAACATCTGAAGCCCCCTAATTACTAGGATCATGTACATTGTAACTCAATCAGAAGAATTAACTCTTAAATGTCTCAATTAATGTAACTGTCCACAGCATCAATCAGACTTTAATATTTTATTAGCAAGCTTTAGTAGGGGAAAATGACAAACAGCTTCTTCAATCAATAAATCAAGAAATTTATANGCACATATCAGGACCTCCTGCAGTTTGCTTATCACTATGGAGCTGGAGTTGAAGACACCATCGTACACCTGCTTCAACAAACCCACTGTCATCTGGACAAAGCAGGCAACATGATTCCAGATCTAACAAGAACATAAAGGGAGAGGGCAAACCTGGAAAATTTTAAATAAATAAACTTCTGTGTTTTTCCTTTTTTTTCTGTTCTACATAAAAAGGTTTGAGTTTTAAAGAGATTTCTTTATGGCACTTTTGCTGTCTCCCTTTGTCACCTAATATATTCAAAGAACTTTATGATGCTCCTAGGAACTCTTAATTGCTTCCAACAAAACCCTTAATCCCACTTTTGAGTGGAATACGAATTTACAGCAACCAGCAGTGGCTGTTCCTGCAAACTACAGCAGTCCATCTGTGAATAAAATCCAAAGGGAGTAGAGATATACTCGGGTGTAAATCCTACCCACTCCTGTTTCCCAGCCAAACTCTTCCATAACGATAGTTCAAGCAAACTTCTCAGACGGCTGTAAAAACGGTAGGTTGTTTGGATAAAAACAATCTGAACTGAGATCAGATTGTTTAGGCAGAAAAAATTACGTGCCAAAGGCAAACACCATGATGTGGCAGCAGTGTGTGAATATGATATAGCACTGCCCAATGTATCAAATGTGCTCCAAAAAAGATGTTTTGCATGACTTGGCCTTCAAGGGCCATGCACTTACTTTGCTGAGGTGAGACCTTTGCCGATGATCCAACGTCCCATCCCCTCTGAGGACAGGTGAAGACACCTCAGAGAGCGAGCTGCTTGGGTTAGTAGCAGCCTGCTGGTGAGGGGGGGAGAAGGTGTTGTAGAGCGCCAAGGACCCATGAGACGGGGAGGTGGAGATGGAGCGTGCCACAGCATGCTCAGAGATGTTTCCCATGGTCTTTGTGCTGGGCAGGGTGCCGTAATGTCCCACTGCTAAGAACATGGCAACCACAAGTCACAGCAAATTCAAAATTTCTGATTAAATTACAAAATAAAGTTGACTGTTATAAATGCTAATTGAAAAAAAAAACAAACAGCTGAGATATCTCTCTAAGGCTACATTTACACTGCAGGCTTCAACACTCAATTCTAATTTTTTGTGAAATCTTAACTTTTTGCATTCACACTTCCAAATATATGCAACTTGTATGTGATCGATTGCATGAACTGCAAGTGACCTGAGGGCGCAGTAATGCCACACGCAGTGAGCACGCTCAGTGTTTAGGCAACCGCCATAAAAAAAAGAAGTGCTCAGTGTTTGCAGAAGTAAACACAGAGGCTAATGGTGGAGCATATCTAACGATTTCAAAGTTGTTATCCAACCGGAGCCAGGTAATTAACAACTAAATGCTCAATATGGTAGTTTTTCTACTGTTCTGTTGTTTGTTTTCTGCTGAAAATTTTCTTTTTGAAGTTTTAAAAATTACAGCGGGTGCAGTGGCAAGGGAAAATAACACTGATGTCCAAATCAACTTTAAACCACTTTTATTATGCTTTTCCTAGCTCTGTGTCAGCTTTACTTTACAGGCAGACTCATTGCCATGGCAACTGGCAGAACACCTCCGGTAACCCACACAGGAGAGAGTAATATACATCAATGGATTTCTTTTTATCGCTGCTAAAAGACCATGAGGCATTTCTCCCTGTAGTTCTAGACTCATTCATTTATTTTGGCAGCATTTACCCAGAATGCTTTGGTCCACTTCCTACTTTTGGAGCGGTCTCCGGTCCGCTTGGTGTTCACATGCATTCAAACCGGAAGAATTCACTTCAACCCAGCTGAGACCGAGGTTTTTAGATGGACCAGAAATCGCTTTTTCATTCAGTTTTATTAGAGAGTGATTGTGTATTCACACATCCTCAAACGAACTGAACCTTCTGGTACAGTTCGATTAAAGTGGACTAAACAGGCCGGTGTGAATGCACATCAAACCTTTTAAATTCAGCTTGTAAAAAAAATTGAAAACCATTATTCCTTTCAGTTTCACAATAATGCACATGAAATCTCAATAAATAAAACAGAGTTTGTGCTTGAAAAGTAACAAAAAGCAAAAATAATTGGAGCGGTATGAACATTTGCTAGGGCATGAGGTATACCTGCTGGTTGTGCCAAGCTCTGCCTGGAGAAGGCCTGCCTCTGCTGCCACTCATACAGCTGCCACATGGTATCGTCTCTCATTGATCGCCTTTTTTCCGCTGTGCTGATAGTGGAGGAGACTGGCCGGAGGGCCCGATCGTAAACAGAACCTGCTACGCTACAGATGCTATCAGGCCTCATCATGCTGTTGCGGGGCAGTGTGCGGTAACCCTCTGGGAAGCAGGGGACGATCTGTGTCCTGTGGCTAGGCATGTTCCTGGGCAATGTCTGGTATGACATAACACTGAAAGAGACGACAGGGAGGATGTGTGGAGGTATGTTTTTGCTCCAGAGTAAAACTCTTATTGTCTTAAAAAGAGACAAAAATAAGAGTAACTCATAATAATAATCTGATAACAAATTAGAATAATCTAATTTGTAACTCAGTAGCAGGTTACTTGAAATGCATGTGGAAAATGTTCAAGGGTAAACATGCTTTCAGCTTCCAGTTTTGCTGTTAAAGCATTACCCTCTAACTCTGTGTGTTTATGCGCATCTTTTATATGGCTATTTCAGGACAACCAGTCCTTGCTTTTGTTTAGTCCAAGAAACATGCTGAAATACAACATTTTTAACAAATGTGTCCTTTCTAAGTTTAGCCTAAATGAAGTTGCTGAGAGTGAGGTTTGGCCATCCTGCTGGAAAAAAAAAACTTTTCAACCATACTTTGATTAATCAATAGGCCTCTTAGAAATGATGGATTTTCAGTTTTACCTTTCAGCTACCTTTACCCATTCTTTAAGTAGAAGACATTAATGTTATAAATATCATTATTGGCTTAAGGTTATTACATTGATTTCATGCAAGCTGAGTATGTACACATGCAGTACATAATCCTAGGAAAATGTGCTTAGCAGATAAAGCATTAAACATGGCCACATTTTTATAAATACATTAGTAATAAGACTACTACCATAAAATTCACACCTGATATACAAACAAATAAACAAATCCGACCACATTTGTAGTTTTGGACCCATGAAGAAAAGCAGCTGCAAAAAGTCATGGAAAACTAAGAAACCAGGTGAAATCTGTCAACATTTAGAAAACAATCCTGTCTCTGATCAGCTGCTGAAACCCAACCACCTCCTTGTGACAGCCCCGCTCTCCATGCAAACTTATTGTGTATCTGAATTTCTTGGTGTGTTTATTTATGCAGGAACCAGTGCTACTCAACTTCCATGAGCTGCTGTTCTAAACGATTTCTGCAAGGTAGGTCAGATCGGTAGCACAGTCAGTCAGAGAGCAAATTTTGAGGAGCAATTGTTTGAAGCCATGCGTAATAGTGAAATATTAAACTCCTTCCCATTAGAGCAGATGTGATAACAATATTAGATAACAAATTAGAATAATCTAATTTGTAATGATAGTTTGCATTGTTGGTAAAATTAACTGAATTAGAATAACATCAGTCTAGAAGAAATCATCTAATTTCACTCTCTTCTGATCTGAAATTAGGAACACATTAAACCAGTCTTACAGAAAGCAGCTCAACAGAGAGGCCCACAAATGGCCCAACATCAATGATTCCATCCATTTTTGGAACAGGCTTTAAACTGGTATTGGATTCAGTTCTGCATTGGACCCATTAAGGTGGGCCTAAATATGGCAGAATATGGCCTAAATACAGATTAAAGTGATTTGAGCCTTATTTTTGTTCAGATTGTAGTAGTTCCCCAAACACAGCAGTTTCTGGACATGATTAAAAAAGGCAGAAAACTGTTTTACTGTTTAATTAGAGAAGAGAGGAAGTAGTTCAGTTCTGCTTGCTTGACTTAAGCCAGCTGTATGTAAATGTAAATGTACTGTGGAATCCAGTGTGTTTCGGTTCAGTTAAAAAATAAAAAAGGTGAGTTACACACAAACTCTGACTAATCATCAGTACAGCAGGTGTTCAAATTAGCTAACCTGTGACCTAAATAAAGTGTTATATTAGCGGTAGCTAATATAACACTGTAGAGCAATCACTTATTAATAATTGCAAACAAACATAAAGCCTAAAAACATTAAACTGCAACGGACTGAAATTTCTGTTCTTTGTGTGTGTGAGGGAT
>NW_006800368.1:202239-222953 GCF_000485575.1 Poecilia formosa
TTTTATTTTTAATTGTATCAGCTTTGATCCTAAATATACACCCTCATTTTCAAATAAAATAAAAAATAGATTTGATTTATAGAAAATGTATTCAATTACTTGCAAAAATACCCAACTATTAGCTGTTTCTGTAGTAGTGCAAGAAAAGTATTTATTTTTCATCTTTAGCACAAGCTTTCAGTCGATGTCATTTTATGCTACAATTTGCTTAAGACAAACAGTTCAAATCTTTAGTTTCAATTAAATGCATAATGTATAAAGACGCCATTTAAAAGCCTTACCTTCGCGTGTCATCATCCAGTTCTCTTGTTCGGTGAACTCGAACCCTCGGCTCCAGGTGTTGCATGGAATTGGCGCTGGGTATGCCAAAGTCTGGCTCATGAACTGGACCTGGGGACTGCAGAGGAATCCTGGCCACAGTGTTCTCTGCTGTTATCTGACCGCAGTCCCCAGGCTGTTCTCCAGGTCTGTTCATTTGCAGAGGTTTTTGGACGTTGACATTTGCCTGGTTCTGGCGCGATGCTGTCACTGCTGCTGCAATGGCAGCTGCCTGAGCAGGCTGGAGCTTAATGCTGTTGATATTATTTGAAGGCCTTTCTGAACTTGGATCTCTCTGGAAGAAGTACTTTTCCCCAGCCCGAATTGTAGCATACTTCTCTGGGTTTGGAACACTAGCATATTTATTCCCCTCTCGTAGTGTGCTGTACTTCCTTACTTCCTTTAGATTGCCGTATTTATCCACAATTTGTATGGTACCATATTTGTTTCCCGTGTCTCTCATGGTGCTGTATCTTTCCGTTTCCTTTAATGATAACTGCCTCTTTACTTCCTTCTGAGGAACATAAATTTGCCCATCTTTCTGGAGCATGTGTCTATCTCCAACTTTTTGCAGAGCATACTTTTCTCCATCTTTTGTAAGTAGAAACTTTTCACCATCTTTGGAAGGAGCATATTTATCCTCTGTTGGTGTCACTGTATACTTATTATTCACTTTTTGAACAGCATAATTCTCCACATCTTTTTGCAGTGTGTATTTCTCCCCATCCTTTCGCAGCAGGTATCGCTCCCCGTCTTTGTGAAGGAGGTATCTATCTCCGTCCTTCTGAAGCATGTAGCTAACTCCATCTTTCTTTAATGAGTACTTTTCTCCGTCTCTCTGTAGGGTGTAATACTCTCTCTCCTTCTGGCTATTCTGTTTTTCAATGTCTTTCAAGCGTTTTTCATCGGCCCGTGAAAGTGAATGTTGTCTTACAGGTTCTCTGTTCCGTTCATTGTTCTGGATCTCAGGCTGCGTAAGGGCAGTGTGGTTCAACAAGTTGTTCCATTGCTGAGGTGTCTGCTGCTCCATGTTCAGCTTGTCTAGCCTGTGTTCAAAAGGCAGAGTTAGTTTCCAATATAAGGAAAGAAAAACTGAGGCAAAATAAAAAGAGAAGATTTATAACAGATCCCTGTCTTGATTTATTTGTAATGCTATGTTGGGTAACACTTTATTTGACGGAGTGTGAATAAGACTGGCATGTCACTGTCATAAACGTGACGACACCTGTGATGAACATGAAGGAGTCTTCATGAATATTTATGACTGTTGTCATAAAGCGTCATTCGGTAAATTATGACACTTTTAATACAAAGTTGACATTTTTCAAAATGTCTTTGTTATGACAACTTGACATTAACCAAGAAATCGTGATCTGTCATAAATTTGTTATAAAAATATTCCCGATTAAACTTTAAAAATGATGTAGGTAAGAGATAATATTAATGACAATGTAATAAGACTTAATGACATCGTCATAACTGGTGTTACTTGTTTCACTTGATGTAAGAGGAATTTGTAATGACTGTTTTTAAAGCTTAATGAAATCTTTATTGTTGGTCCTAGTTGTTCCGCTTTATTTCAGGTAGGGAGAAATAATTACTGTTTTGTTAATGATTTTGACAGTCTAATAACACTTAATGACATTATTATGACTACTATTATGACATATTATGTCATGTTTATAACATAACACCTTAATGTCAGTCTTATTCATACCCCGTCAAATAAAGATAACTTGGGTAGACAGTCAGGTTAAGGAGATGATATTATGAAACAATTTGGGTTTTAAAAAATAGCATAGCAGAAAAATCTAAGATTTTTGAGGTGACAAGAAAAGGTAAATTGTTGTGAGGGATCTATTATGCAATTGGTCAACTTCATCAATTTAAAAATACTTGCATAATCCCAAAGGCCATTTAATGTTGTGGTAACTCATTATCTAAGGTTCTTCAAAGATTTATTGTAGATGCTGGTGGCTGTGGGCAGCAAGGACCTCCTGAGGAGATCTGCATTACAGTCTGTATTACTACAGTTCTGAAGAATCCTCTGAATGAAGACACTGTTGTTGTATGACAGCCTCACGAGGAAGATTCATGAAGAGCATGGTTGGGGTTACCCGTGAATTTCTTGATTTTATGAGACTTTTTATGTCCCTGGTTCTGATGCTGCTGCCCCAACAGATGACAGCAGAAGAGATGACACTCAACAACAGACTGATAGAAGATACACAGCATCTTATAATTATTTCTATTTTACTTGGTTTTATAAAATTGATTGCAGTTGGAGTTTTGATTAACAGTAAAAACTATTACATTTTTCTGTGAGTTTTAGATCAAATAATCAATCTAAACTGTCTAACACTTGCTTTAAACACTGAAAGATGTTCGATTCATTAAGAAGTCCAGTCTGCTCTGTCCCTTTTTGTCGAAGCTTCACTGTTGCGTCTCCAGTCTGTTGTCCATGTGAACATTAAGGTATTTATATTTCTGTACTTCCTCTCCTGTGATGGAAATACACCTTGGCATAAAGAAGTTATGGTCTAGACAGGAAAAAACTTTGAATAGAAACTTGCTGAGAATGGATCAAAGCTCCTCCAAGCATAATGCATGTAAAGTGTGCTTGATACTGACCTTTTGACCGGCTCAGTGTGGACGAGTGCAGCGTCTGTCATGACTTTCATCCAAGACTCCATCTCCTTTGAGGTGTCTGTGCAGAAGTAATATGTCCGCATGTTGGGGTGAGTGGCCTGACAGTGGTGGAAAGAGCAAAGAGTAGATGGTTATAAGCAGACTCTGAGGCAATATTGACTGAAAAGAGTTCATGTGCATTCTTCTGTTCTTCACATGGGAAATAGAATAGAATAGACAAGCAAAATCAACTGGACTTGATTTTGCTTATCAGTACTAGATTTGTAAATGTAGCCAGAGCATTTACACTGACATGGTCATTTAATCAATAATATCACTTTTCATCTGCATGCTGATGTCAGACATATTGGAAACTGTTTGGAAAAAAGTAGCAATTAACATTTTACTGTTAATTAACATACGAAGTATCCCACATCAGTTCATCTGTTGCTCTGTCGGTCGTGGCAGATGGCCCCTTCCACTCAGTTAGGTTTTAGTTCTGCTGGAGGTTTCTTCCTGTTAAACGGGAGTTTTTCCTCTCCACTGTCGCTACGTTCATGTTTGGTATGAGGGATTGATGCAAAGTCAAAAACACAATGCATGCAATTGTTGCTATCAATGACTTGATGCATAGACTTACAAGAGTTTCCTTGCAAGCAAATCCATCAACACTCTTGATGGGTTTGCTTTGACAGAAAACTTTTTGAACCAATGCAAATAATGAGCTTGCTTACTGTTTAATAATTAGAAATAACTGGAATGCATGTGTGTTTGAATTGGAATTACTTATCTGTAAAGTCCCTCCAGATAACATTTGTTGTGAAATGTTTCACTTTAAACAGATGTTATTGAAAAAGTGAATTGAAATGTTTGTTTTTCAATTAGTTGCATAAAATGTCTGCAAAATAATAGTTGGCCAATAGATATTCTTAGATATTTTCCTAAAAAAGCTAAGACCTCACTTTTACTTTCTTAGACATTCAGGTTTGAGGTTGATTAACATTTTGGATCAAACAACATTTAGAAGAGTTTACCTTGAAGGCATATTTCTTACTGATGTGATCATCCACAGACAGCATGGAAATGTGAAAACTGGGCAGCAGGATACTTCCCAGAATGCTGTCCTCCTTTTCATCTGCAGAAATGACAAAGGAAAGTTTGACATAATTCAGCAAGACATTTAAACATGAAGTGACTGTCTAAACCTGAACCTCTCTGAAGTGGTTTGTCTATCAAACATGAAGGTTGAGGTGTATAAACGTTGCCTTTAGATGTCAGTGATTAATGATTTCCTCTTTTTTGGTTGTCTAACATTTGCATATTTAAACATGTCTGTTTTTGACCTGAGTCTTGCTGGTCAAAAACAACATGCTTAGTGAAATGCAACAATTTGAACCCTAAACATTCAAATTGTTTCAAAAGTATTCATAAAAACAGTATGCCCATGCTTTATTGGGTTCAGCACACCAACGACTCCCTGCCTGTCCGCCTGCTTCAGAACATGATATGTCACCCAGGTCAACATTCACTGTGGATACCCCCTAATGGCCATTACTGGAATTTTCTCAACAGATGGAAATCTTATCAAGGATGGAATAAAGAGAGCAGCCCCTTTAATATCTTCTTTCTTCCTCACTCCTTTCCTCAAACGACCAGACTCATCAATGCAACAATTGAAAAAATGTCCTGAAACCTGGTGCTTTAAAGAAAACAATGCAGCAGTATAACCAGATGCAGATCCTCCCAGCTTCTACTTTATGGTTGTAAAATAACCAGCAAGGTGGTGGACTTACTGCCTGATGTTTGGAAGAAATACAGAGCAGCAAATAAAGAAAACTTTTGTGAAATTGTTTTTCTTTTAGAACAAACTTAACAACCTGATAAAAAAAAGTCTGGTTTGGTTCTGGTTCTGGTTCTGGGGGAGACTGTGGAACTGTGATTTTCATAAAATCAAGAAAATGATGGGCAACTCTGACCATCCTCTTCATCAGACTGTCATACAACAGCAGAGTATCTTCAGTCAGAAGCCTTTTAATACAGACTGCTTTAGGATATGCATCATGTTCACAGCCATAAGTCTCTACAGCAATGCATTAAAGAACCTTGAATAATACGACATACAACATTTAATTTTGGGATCAAAAGGAATGATCTGAATTGAAATGAATGTTACGGTCTGGTCCATGTTCTTTAAATCAGGCCTCAGGGTTTGCTGCTTTGATTTGAACTCATTACAGTGGAGGATTTAAAGACTTTAAACTATAATTTTCAAGAATAAACAGTCCGTAAAAAATACAAAGGCAGAACTCCATGTTTAGACTTAATGCACTGACTGCAGTAAACAATCCATTTATTCTCAATATGAGAATAAATGGATTGTTTATTGTTTAGATGGTTTCATTATATGATCCAAGCTGTGATGGAAGTGGAGCTGTTTCATTGTTATGATGGGCAGGAGACAGAGATAAACTCTGAGCCCTGAGCTCAGCTACAGAACCTGCTTTCTGACACAGACCCCCACTCTAACCAAATACTAAGTCTTTTCAAGGTTCAAGTTCTTCTTCCACAGCTTCATGCCTGTGCTGTCCTAACGGAGTCAAAGGTTGCACAAGGTCAGACAGTTAAACGTTTAGAAATTACTCCAACACCCACAAAGGTTCAAGGTTCAAGTTCAAGTCCCAAGTGTGAAAGTCCAAGTCAAGTCAAAATTCTCTGAAAATGTGTTCAAGTCAAGTCTAAAGTCATAATATCAGTGACTCATGTCTGACTTGAGTCCAAGTCCCAAGTTCCCACCTCTGTGACATACTATATACTGTTTTAAATCTGACTTAGTGTACCTATTGAGGTAATCAGACAGTGACAGTCTGCTCTGGAAGGAATGGAAAGAATGACCTTTCTAAAAACTGAAGCTAAATGTGGAACCTGCTAGAATGTGTGTATGGAGCTTCAGCAGCATGCATGCTTAGAACTTTGATAAATGGCTTTAGTTGTTCAAATGCCAGCTTTGATCATCAGTGCATCATCTCACTTTGCTACAGTGCATGTAAATCTAGTTGTTGATTTTAACAAGATGAGATTTACTGTGGCAGGGACACTCATCGTCTTTCCCCCCAGGGGAGGAATAAATGCTGAGGCTCCAAATTCTGCTGGCATCTCTTAGAATCAAGTGATCCAACAAGTAGGAGAAAAATGAAAATAAGAGGTGGTTCATTGTTAGGTAGACAAGGGTGCTGTCCTTCTTGAGGTTGTCTCACCTCTCGCTTCTGTAGCTTTCAAAAACAATAAACATCCAATCCGTCCTTGTGTTTGTCATCAAAATGGCAGCTGATTGCATTTTGGGAGCAACTAATTTGTCACTGTAGAAAGATGGAAAATCTCCTTTTAAGTGTTTAGTAGAAATGAAGGATGGACAGATAGACTTTGTGAAGAGAAGGTTCTTCAATTAATGTGGCCCTGCATCATGGGAACGATTCCTTAAACTGTAATAGTCCTTGTTAGAATGACCTTAGTTTAGTAATAAAAACTATTTTTATTCTAATGATAAAATATCCCATTTTGTTATCATCTNTAATACAGACTGCTTTAGGATATGCATCATGTTCACAGCCATAAGTCTCTACAGCAATGCATTAAAGAACCTTGAATAATACGACATACAACATTTAATTTTGGGATCAAAAGGAATGATCTGAATTGAAATGAATGTTACGGTCTGGTCCATGTTCTTTAAATCAGGCCTCAGGGTTTGCTGCTTTGATTTGAACTCATTACAGTGGAGGATTTAAAGACTTTAAACTATAATTTTCAAGAATAAACAGTCCGTAAAAAATACAAAGGCAGAACTCCATGTTTAGACTTAATGCACTGACTGCAGTAAACAATCCATTTATTCTCAATATGAGAATAAATGGATTGTTTATTGTTTAGATGGTTTCATTATATGATCCAAGCTGTGATGGAACTGGAGCTGTTTCATTGTTATGATGGGCAGGAGACAGAGATAAACTCTGAGCCCTGAGCTCAGCTACAGAACCTGCTTTCTGACACAGACCCCCACTCTAACCAAATACTAAGTCTTTTCAAGGTTCAAGTTCTTCTTCCACAGCTTCATGCCTGTGCTGTCCTAAAGGAGTCAAAGGTTGCACAAGGTCAGACAGTTAAAAGTTTAGAAATTACTCCAACACCCACAAAGGTTCAAGGTTCAAGTTCAAGTTCCAAGCCATTTGTGTAAAAGTCCAAGTCAAGTCAAAATTCTCTGAAAATGTGTTCAAGTCAAGTCTAAAGTCATAATATCAGTGACTCATGTCTGACTTGAGTCCAAGTCCCAAGTTCCCACCTCTGTGACATACTATATACTGTTTTAAATCTGACTTAGTGTACCTATTGAGGTAATCAGACAGTGACAGTCTGCTCTGGAAGGAATGGAAAGAATGACCTTTCTAAAAACTGAAGCTAAATGTGGAACCTGCTAGAATGTGTGTATGGAGCTTCAGCAGCATGCATGCTTAGAACTTTGATAAATGGCTTTAGTTGTTCAAATGCCAGCTTTGATCATCAGTGCATCATCTCACTTTGCTACAGTGCATGTAAATCTAGTTGTTGATTTTAACAAGATGAGATTTACTGTGGCAGGGACACTCATCGTCTTTCCCCCCAGGGGAGGAATAAATGCTGAGGCTCCAAATTCTGCTGGCATCTCTTAGAATCAAGTGATCCAACAAGTAGGAGAAAAATGAAAATAAGAGGTGGTTCATTGTTAGGTAGACAAGGGTGCTGTCCTTCTTGAGGTTGTCTCACCTCTCGCTTCTCTAGCTTTCAAAACCAATAAACATCCAATCCGTCCTTGTGTTTGTCATCAAAATGGCAGCTGATTGCATTTTGGGAGCAACTAATTTGTCACTTTAGAAAGATGGAAAATCTCCTTTTAAGTGTTTAGTAGAAATGAAGGATGGACAGATAGACTTTGTGAAGAGAAGGTTCTTCAATTAATGTGGCCCTGCATCATGGGAACGATTCCTTAAACTGTAATAGTCCTTGTTAGAATGACCTTAGTTTAGTAATAAAAACTATTTTTATTCTAATGATAAAATATCCCATTTTGTTATCATCTTGTTACATTGTGGTATTAAATCCAACCATTGGACTGCAGCTGGGGCAAAGCTTAGAATTTGTTAAAAATCATTAACATGTTTTGCATCTTAGTATTTGTATGCGCCAGCAGAAAGTAGTGCAGGAAGAAGTAAGCAGGATGGAAAATAACATGATTTTCAGCACTTCTTCGCAAATAATTTGCAAGGTATGGTGTGTATTTCTATGCTTCTGCTACCACCATATGAAGGGTTTCCCCCAGAAAACTTGCTAAGCCCAGTGGTCGGGGCATCGAGGCGCATCGAGGCGGCCCACCGTGTTTTTGTATTAAAAGATGTTAAGTTGACAGGAAATGTAAAAGTATTACTGTGTAATTTTATGTTATGGGAAAAGATCTCCAGTGAGATGCTATTTAAACCCACAACTAGTCTAAAAACAACAAATTTGCACTTCTGTTTAATTCAAATTAAGTCAGCGGCTCCATCAGGCCCCCAAGGGCTTCAGGGGCCCCATAAACGCTAATATATTAAAACAGACCACAGATACATAAATATAACACTTGTTTATTGAGATTATCAATGCTGTTAAATTTGATTCAATTGTTTAGGCATAGATAAATTAAATGATTTTAAATTGTTTAACATTTAAATACAAGATTTTAAGGAGCTGGCAAGTTTACTTTGTAAAACCTCAAAGAACAATATTCATAGTTAGATTGTTTTGTTACCATAGCAACAATCTGATGCTGTGAGTTTAATCTTTGAATTTACAAATACAAATTAGTAAACTGCAATTGTAACTTATTGCTTTTTAGGCTGGCCAATTAAACTACTCCCTTCTCCAATATTTCACTAAATCTAACACAGAAACTGTTAGAGGTGCTGATATTTTTAGCAACAAAAGGGGCCCCTAAGTCAAATTCTGCTCAAGGCCTCATACAGCCTTGGACCGGCCCGCATGATGAGGTAATCTGCTGCACTACGCAAAGATACGCAACAAACAGGAGATTTAATTCAATGCTGCTAATGTGGCTTTAGTAGCTCTTTCATTTCGTGTCTGTTGAGTTTTTAATCATCACAGAAAGTATTCTGGTTGGTCGAGTTTATGGGAGAGTTTCTCAGATCTCTGTGCGGCCGCGCGCATTACATTAACTCTAAGTAGACGACGCATTTGATATGGTTTAATGCATCGTGTAACTGGAAAAATAATACTAAAAATAATAATAAAATAATGTAAAATCAGCGTTATGCGTGACTCCGAGGAGAGCGTTAAAGCTCCTCACCTGGCTGAACCTGCATGATGAGGTTAGCGCTGCTCGTTATCCACAAACGCTCCGGCCAACCGGGACCACAGACATAAACTCTACAGGGAAGACAGACACAGAGCCACACGCTGGGCAGCGTGTTGAGATGGAAACGCCGCATATAGTTGTTCGTTCACAAAGATTAATCATTCTCACCGCTCCACAACGCGCCTCTGAATTCGCTACAAGTTATTCCTGCGGTTCACATTGAGCTGCGCAACCAGAGCTAAAGCGGCAAGTTTTAAACTCTTACCTAGAGTTCTCCAGAGGATCATAATTCCTCACAGTAAGTTGATGTAAATATCCATACAGGTCAGCCTGTGTCCAGTTTGAGTGAAAGGAGGCGCGCGCGATCCTGTTGAGGTAAAGCAGCGGCAGCGCGCGAGGCAAAGGGCAGAGGTGTGATTGGTCCGTGCTGTCGGCTTTAAATGCATAAACTATAAACCTATCTATTATAAACCTATCCTTTAGGAATAAATCTGCTCTGCTAGTGAAATGCTAAGAGCAAAAGAGACGCTCGCAGCCCGGCTTTAAAAAAAAAAACCAAACGATTTTTTTATTTATTTACTTTTTTATTTTCCTAGAAACATAAACAATTAACGCTTAGCCTGGCGGTGGGGCTAGTAAAGCATGGCGGCCGCCAGGCTTATAATACACTGGGGGAAACCCTGATATATCACTACTGGAGATCTTCTCCATGACACAGAGTCTTAGTGAAGAACATAACATAGAACATAACCCTGCTTTAAACTTTTCCACAACGTCTGCTGGGTCCCTTGGTCTCTAATGTTCTCCAACAAACCTCTGAGACCAGAACCAGAACAGCTGAATTTAGAACCAGATGGTATTATACAGCTGGACTCTGTGTAAAAACCATTAAAACACAGTGTGTGGTTGTAACATGACAAAATGTGAACACACTTAAGGTGTCTCTGCATGACACAGTAGCCTCTTCCAGCATGCTCTGTGTGTGTGTGTGTGTGTGTGTGTGTCTGTGTCTGTGTGTGACCTTGTATTTGACAAAGTATAAGGCCTATTTGTCCAACAATGTTGTGAGGACTGACTGCTTTTTAAGGCCCCATAGAGGAAGTGCTATTTAATCAATTAAGGTTAAGCTACAGAAATGAAGGGAAATCAATCCCAAGCTGTGAAGACAGAAAAACATACTGTGTGTGCATTCGTGCGCGCGTGTGTGTGTGTGTGTGTGTTTGTTCTCACCACGGTAGTAGAAGAGGCACATGTCAGACAGCACAAACCACCTCTTCTTCCACAGCTTCATGCCTGTGCTGTCCTAAAGGAGTCAAAGGTTGTACAAGATCAGACAGTTAAAGATTAGAAATTACTCCAACACCCACAAACACACACCATTTTCTCTCTTCACTCTGTGTCCATTCTGATGGGTTTAACTTAGCAATTTCCCTCTTATCCTCCTTTATTTTGTTTGCATGGAGCTGAGGACCAGATCCTCTGCTCTGTGCTACACCTGTCACCACTACAGCAACAGGTATTTACCAAGAGTCACACTCAACCATTCATGTTGAGGATATGGCCTCTGGGTAAATCCTCCTGACATTTCAATATGGAGTTTTACCTGTTGGTGGAGGGAGGTTGGGGATGCTTTGAAGTGAATTGAGTGCCATCTCAGAGGAAAAATAGGGACAGTTTTGAAAGCCCTGAAGCAGAGGCAGAGCTAATGACTGCACATATAGTTGGAGCAAGTTGAATTGTGTTCTGCAAGGCTGTCCTTAAGGGAGTAAGTTGCTGAAACAGTGAGCTTGAAATATCTTACTGTGACAGGGTGGAAAGGTAGCAAGACAATGAACCAATGCACAGGCTAGTTTAACAACAGAACTCAGGATTCAGTACGTTCAGAATGGACTCTTTATATACAGAACTGAACCAAACTTTCCTCATTCTTTCTTTGCAACTAATGTGAAATGCACTACATGTTTATGTTGTATGTTACGTTTTACACTGTTTATGTTGAAAAACCAGTACCTGTTTATAAAGCCAGTTTCTCTTGACCACTGGGGCATTAAGGTTCCTCTTGATGGAGTTGGATCTCTTGCCAAAATTGTGGACTTTTTTGGATGACCTAGAAGGCTTCGAAAGCACAAAAATGAAAGTGAATAATTAATACATACATGTTCTTACAGACTAAAGGCCAAAATTTACTGAAATTGAGATTAATATTTCTGTAGTTGATGGTGCTCACAAATAGGGTCAGGCTTGAGTGCAAACTCCTTAAGATCTTTAATAGTATGTCAGACTTAGACTCTCCCAGAAGAAGTCACATCATAATAGAAAGTGGACACAATGAGAAAGATTTCACTTCCTTTTTAAGTTAAAAATCTCATAATTCCCTGCAGCTTGAAAAATCTCTACTTCTATAAATTCATATTCATATTATACTTTTAAAAAAAGAACATGTTTTCACTATTAAGACAGAGGAAGGTGAGGGAAGGTTCTCTACCACCTTTGCTTCCTCATTTCATGCCATCATTAAGTGCCCATAAGAAGCAGAATATATGAACCTTTTTTAATCGGTGAACTTACATCAATCAAATTAAAGTTACAATGATTTTAATGTGACATAATGTTGCTCTTATGAATGAAATATATTGAGCTGTAACACCAGCAAATCCATAAAGTGTTTGAAGTAAAGTCACAACCCAAAGTAGCTTTCATAGCTGATAAAAAGCACCAACAGAGACAGATAAATGTGTCACTTCAAAGGAAAGATATTCTACATCTTTCCTGTATGTCAGCTTAGTAATGCAGGTGACAGGAGCAGATGTGCTTTGACTAAACTTAGATGAAAGGAAATTGTGAATCCCGTTTTATTTAACACATCACCATGTACTGAGGATCTGTTGTACTGTTCAGTTTTGATTCTATTGTTTTAGTCTTAACAGTAACTAACTCTTAGCAACAGATAAAAGAAAAACTCAGAGACAACCCAGTTACTCCCTCTCTTCTATTGACATGAACAATTCAGTATTGTTCATGTCGAATATTACAGAAATTGATGACATTGACATTTGAAGAAAATCCAAGGACTATATCAGTTTATTTAAAACAAGATTAGGTTAGAAATGCACAATTAACTTCTTCTAAGTGCTGCAAATACTGCAGAGTAAATATTGTGTGAAAGGCAATACCCTCGTAGATGAGGTGGTGGTGACAGTAGTGACAGTGGTAGCTGGGCTGCCAGGGAAGGTGCTGTAATCTGAGCCGCCAGTATAGTTAGAGGCCTCACTCATGATGCTCATGGGACGCTCGTTCTTGTCAGTGCTGCTTTCCTGCTCTGCTGAAGCCTTTGGAGCTGGTCTGAAAAGAGGCACAAGACAGAAAGTGCATTTGAACATGTTCTGAAAAAATGTTTAAAATATATCCTACACACTGACAACTATTGTGGTTGATAAAGTTATCATTTGTAGAATGTTATGTGAGGAGAGCAAGCATAGAAAAAAAAATAATTATTATAGTTGCTTCAGATCAGTTATCCTTGAGTTCAAGGCAAGCTTAAAAATATGAAATGCCATGTCTTTTTTTATAAAGAACGTTGTTCGCCAAGATTCGGATTGAGTTTACAAATCTAAACATGCTTTTTTTTTATTTGCTGTTTTATAAAACAGGGATTAATCTCGGATCTTTGGAACCGTGTGAGATTGAATGTACCCAAAGTTGGGCTCAAATTGTGAAAATAAACTCAGATGCTCTAAGGACAAGTTCTGTTTTCTGTTGTGTTCCAACATGTCCATATATCGCCTAATTTTATTATTAAAACAGATAAGACTAAAGACTGGGATAAAGCCAGATGGTAGTCCTGCCAGCAATTGAGCATCTCTAGCCTTTGATGCAAAATTATTATTATTAATAATAATAATAATAATAATAAAAATACTTTATTGAACTAGCACGCAACAAAAAAAGGGGGGAGAGGGTTCAGTGTTGGGCATTGATGAGTATTGTGGACACTCGGCCACATACACAACAACCCAAAGCAGACTGTTACTGAAACATTTCTATCACAACATGAATCATCTTTTTTTATTTTTATATTTTTTAGAAGTTCTAACTACACTGATTCTTTACTGGGACTGGACAACATGAACCAGTCTTCCCACATTAGATTCTTGGGTAAGATGTGGTTGGCCAGGACTCTGTCATTCATTTTCTGATTTCCCATTCTTTAACCATTTGGTGCAACTTCTTACTGATAAAGATCTAAATACTTTTGTTTGTTTGTTGCTTTTTTGCTTCCCACCCTTTAGCAACATAGACATGTTGCTAAAGGGTGCTACTTAATATAACCTGGTTACCATCAGGTGACACAGAAACAAATTAATCAAGATAAAGCTTTATGATCTTTGAGAGCTCATAAAGCTGTGGCTGACTGGTGTTTGTGCTGTGTAGTGACTGGTCACACTACCAAGTTGACAGGATTGCTGCCAATCTTTAAGTCTTCATTTGCCTGCAAAATAACCCAGGACTGTTGTAAACCAATTACCCAGCACCTTGACCTCATCACAAAGGGCCTGCTTCGTTCTCTTAATGAAATTCTCACTGCTGGGACCATTTAAAAGTAAGCAGAGCAAAGTGAAAGACAAGGACGTCTGGCGTGAACAAACATGAACAAAGACGTATGTGTGTGCCAGAGGGATAAGCTATAAATAAAGGCAAAGAAAGCAGAAATCCAGAGTGGAGGACGGAGATGGTGCCTGAATCCAGCAATTATTCTGTGATTGATGACTTGGACATATGCTTCCATTTTTAATCAATTACTTTTCAACATGGTCTGACAAACTACAAAAAATCTATTGCTTTTTGGCCCTAACTGAGTAGAGGGACAATGTTTGAAGAAGACGATACAAGATGCCTAATGCGATTAAAACAACCAAGTGACAGCTTTGCCTACAAGTTGGAGGTCAATGGAATTTAGGCAGATTGCATCAACAATGAGAGCAAATATATATATACACACACACACACACACACACACACACACACACACACACACACACACACACTCTTCATTATTATAAAGATCAAAATAAAAACATGCTGGAACATTAATACCAAACGTTGATCTCTATGTGTGTCCCAGTAATATTTTTGCAGATGCTCCTGCTTGTCTTCTGATAGGTTAAATGTGTGAGCCAAGACCAAGGCCTTCAAATGTGCTTGGCATTAAAGATGTTGCCTGCTGCAGGTTGGAGATTAATGGTGACAGCGAGAAAGAGTTAAAGTGTCAAGGCTGCTAGAGAAGCTGGAGCTACAGCAGCACTTTCAGTTAGCTAAAGAATTACCTGATGAATCTTTCAGTGTAATGGTGAACAAACTTTCCTATATTCAGTCTGGATGTAGGGAAGGAGGGAGAGATAAACAAAAATCATATGAATCAATTGGTGACTACTGGAAACAGATACACACGTTACATGAAATATTTAAGCACAAATTGACATTCTCTTGAACAGAGGTCTGCGATGGACTGGCAACCTGTCCAAGATGACCCCGCCTCTCACCCTTTCTTTGCTGGAGATGGGCTCCAGCACACCTCCTGACCCCAGAAAATGAATGGATGAACAGAGGTGTTTTAATGTTTTCGGGGCGACTGTGGCTGTGTGAGTAGAGTAGTCGTCTTGCGATCTTCCACATGTTGATGGGCAAGGCACTTAACCCCAAATTGCCTACCGATCTGTGTATCGGTGTATAAATATGTGTGTGAAGGGCTGAATGTGACTCTAGTGTAAAGCACTTTGAGTGGTCAAAAATGATTGGAAAAGCGCTATATAAGTTCAGTCCATTTACCATTTTAACACGCACACGAGTCAGAGGGCGTAACGAAACCCCATGGTGCAACGATAGTGAGGGCCGGAGCGTGCCAGCTGAGGTGGGATCCTGGGCCCCTCCGCAGTACGGGCGCACCACCGGCCCATCTCGCCCAAACTGTCAGGGAGGCGGAGCATGAGCGTGTGTGATAGGACCCAAAAGATGGTGAACTATGCCTGGGCAGGAAACTCTGGTGGAGGCTATAAAAGTTCAGTCCATTTCCATTTACCATTTTAATGTTTTCCTGCAAATGTCCACATTATTCATTTAAAGTGATGGTAATCGTCTATTTGCAGTCCCAGACATGACCTGAACTTTCCATCAACCAGACACTCTGCAGCAGCCAATCTATTACTTTTCTGCACAATTCTCGTGAGTCTTTGTTTCCTGGCTTGTCTGTTGTACAAATGAAAGGAAGATGTGTTAATAATAGGACAAAGGCAATATAAAAGAAAGGGAAAAAACTGGTTTATGAAAGGCTCACATCTGGCCTCTAAACCTCTTTGGATTGGGTACAGAAATTACATTCACTACAAAACTGAACACAAATTTATTAATGTATATAATAAATTAGAGACAGACATAGGCTACATTAACACTGCAGCCTGAAGTGACTCAAATCCATTTCTTTGCTCTTATGTGATCAGTATCTGTATCCATCTGACCTGAACGTCATTTATCCTCAACAAACATCACTACTTTATCCTGATACGTGCAAGAAGGAAGTAAAACAACAGTCATGGTGGACCATAATGAGCATTAAGTTGTTAAAGTGCTGGTTAACTCATTTTCAGCTTCTCTTTGCTGACTCCTCCCATTTGATCCAGTCAAATTCCATTTAACCCCGTTACATCCTGTCTCTTCCCTGGTTTACCCTGCTGGCTTTTTCCATTGGATTTATGATTTTGCTCTGCTCTGGTTCCCTGCTGTTCCCTGTGATTTTTATTAGTTTTTATCATTTTCATTCAACTTTTAGCTCCATGGTTTGCTGCTGTCTCTCTGCAACTGGACCCTCTTTAAAACTACACATCATGACACCAACTTTACAGGGAAACCATTTATCTGCAGTCATCAGTGGCCATGCTTATCAGTCTGCTCATTCATGGCAGGCTCTGCTGTGGGTGAAGAGCTGTAGCGTAGCACAGAGCAACTTGGTAAACATCACAGTTATAAAGAATTTAATTCTAGTTTACTGACCTTGGTTCTATGAAGTCCCAAAGTCCTAGTTTGTAAATATTTTCAAACTGACAGATGTCTGGTGTTTTCTCATCTGCTTTTAAAGTTTTTTTTAGATTGGGGGATGATATGAGGTCTTATATCATCACTTTGGATTGTTAGGGAAAAGTTGTATTTAAGTAGTTTCTTGATACATCAGGTCTGACAGCAATATCAGGTCTGGATTTTATGAAAGTTAATCCCAATATTGGGTCAATTCAAGGGATAGGTATTTCACATAGGGGCCAGATCGACTTTGAAAAGTGCTTTTAATATTTATTCAGGCTTTCTTTTTCTGGTGGGAATTTTTTTGATGATCTGAAATATTACAGCTATTGTGTGAAGAAAATCTCATCGTATATATCTCATAGTGTATGTAGAGGACTTTGAGAAATTCCTGCTGAGACAAAATTTCTGTTTTGAAGAATAATACACACTACATGTAGTGCGTCATTTCATGCTGTTCAAAGCTACTGAGTTTTTATGTTATTTAAGTGAAGTAACAGATTGGGCTAAATCTTAAATACCTCTGGTTTTGGCCTGGGACAAAATCTCTGTAATATGTGCCCATCACTAAACAAAACATCTATGAACCCTTTTTGAGCTCCGCTGAGCAGCCACCCCTCATAAGATAGAGTCATACACATTCTGTCGTGTTTGTTTTTTTGCTACTTATGACTTATGTGTTGCAATAAACTTTTTGTCACAAAGGCCAAGGCCTGAGATCATGCAGGTTTGAAAATAAGCAATCCTGCAAATCACATGGAAAGTACACATTACAGCCCATCAGACCTTCATCTTCAAGCATGTTGTGTGGTGGAACAAGTTGAAATTCCCATTAGCAGGTGAACACCAATGAAACACTTTTCATTAATCATGACTTTTTCCACCTACATTCTGCTTAACTGGGTTAAAAATATAAATAACACAACTGATTCACATGACATCCACATCCACAGAGAGGCACAGTGGTGTTTTCAACAAGGAGAGGTAAGAGCAAAGAGATAATTGGGATGGGAGTTGAATTGGGTGTGTGCATGTGAAAAGAATGAGTGAGTCACAAATGGAGTGAGAAAATTGTTCCCACAGTGAACTTGTTAGCAGTCGAAATGAAAAGTGTTGGTAATGTTTTGGTCATGTGTGTAAGATAATCAGAGCTGCATGGCTTATAGATGAAAACATTATTTTAGAGGTGTGATGTGTAATCACAGATTTGTTCTATTTTGCTTGTTGTGTAGGATTTACTTGTATATTTCTTTTACAATATCATCTTCCTGAATTTTATTTATTTTCATTGTTTACTGGTTATCCTTGAGAGGCAGAACACACTCTATATTGTCAAAAGTATTCGCTCACCTGCCTCGACTCACATATGAGCTTAAGTAACATCCTAATCAATAATCCATAGGGTTTAATATAAAGTTGGTCCACCCTCTGTAGCTAGAACAGCTTCAGCTCTTCAGGGACGGCTGTCCACAAGCATTAGGAATGTGTTTATAGAGATTTTTGACCATTATTCCAGAAGTGCATTTGTGAGGTCTGATACTGATGTTGGACGAGAAGGCCTGGCTCTCAGTCTCAGCTCTAATTCATCGCAAAGGTGTTATATTGGGTTGAGGTCAGGACTCTGTGCAGGCCAGTCAAGTTCATTCACACCAGACTCTTCCATCCATGTCTTTATGGACCTTGCTTTGTGCTCTGGTACACACTCATACTCAGCCCAGCTCCAACTGTTCCCACAAAGTTAGAATCCTGGAATTATCCAAAATGTCTTGTTTTGCTGAAGCATTCCGAGATCCTTTCACTGAAACTAAAGGGTGAAGCCCAGCTCCTGAAAACCAACTCCTTCCACCAAACTTGCCACAATGCAGTCAGACATGTACTGTTCTCCTGGCAACCACCAAACCCAGACTCGTCCATCAGATTGCTTTATGGCTTGGATGTAGCTGGTCACCATGGAAACCCATTCCATGAAGCTGTCTGTGCACTGTTCTTGAAGGCCACATGAAGTTTGGAAGCCTGTAGTGATCGACTCTGCAGAAAGCTGGCGACCTCTTCACTATGCGCTTCAGCATCTGATGACCCCGCTCCATCGCTTACGTGGCCTACCACTTTGTGGCTGAGTTGCTGTCGTTCCCAAACACTTCCATCTTTTTATAATACAGCTGACAGTTGACTGTGGAATATTTAGGAGTGAGGAAATTTCACGACAGGTGGCATCCTGTCACAGTTCCACACTGTTATTCACTGAGCTCCTGAGAACGATCTGTTCTTTCACAAATGTTTGTAAAACAGTCTGCATGCCAAGGTGCTTAATTTTATAACCTGTGGCCATAGAAGTGACTGGAACACCTGATTCTGATCATTTGGATGGGTGAACAAATACTTTTGGCAATATAATGTAGATTTTCTTTGAAGCCGTGTGAGGAGAACTGAAAGGATACCCATTCAGCAGTGAGTCATTTTACTGATGATGAAATTAAGCATATTAAAGGTGCAGCAAACAACTTAAAAAGTTACAATCAGACAGACCAAAAGACCATCAAAATCAAAGATATTACTTAATATTTAGCTAGAGCAATAACTTGGAATTTTTTTATGCGACACAAGTAAAGTGTAAGAATTGGAGTAGCGCAGTTGAGGATTGTTTTGTAGGGGTGCACAGATTTATCAGCCTGCCGACTTAATGGTGCTGATTTCCTTAATTTTGTGAGAACAGTGATCGGCTGATACTGTCGGGAAAAGTCGAGATCATCCCACTTCCCCATGCTGGAGATTTTAGTTTAATAGTAACAATAAATAAAGTTATCTTTAAAACTAATTACACAGGTGACATCAAGACCCAACAGTAGAGTCAGACGGTAATAAAATTAATCTGGTTGTTATTGTGTCCTGCAAACTTTGCTTTAATTCTACTCTTTTCTATTTAATCATAAAAAAAGTCATGGAACAGGAAGAGCAGGTTTCCTGAGAAAAGAGGAAGGAAGTTTCCAGCCTGCATGTGAATAAAAATAGTTCAGAGTACTCATTATTTCAATGCATTAAAGGTTTAAAGAATAAAATCTAAACATTTTGAGTAATTGGATAAAACCCAGAGTAAAATACTTAAATTAATAATAATAACTTAGAATTAAACCAATAATTAATATTGGTTTAACCAATGTTTGATGTTGGTTTGATTATAAGAATATTTACACTTATTCTTAAACTTGTGGAAGTACTTACAGATGAAACAAGTAACTGTAACTTTGGTATCAAATAATTAGAATAATGGATTATTCTTGGTTTCTTTTCAGAAATGTCTGTAATAACTCACATTATGATTATAATAAGAGTAACTAATAAGTAATGGTTATTATTATATTATAAGTGAATGTTAAATCAGAGAAACTAAAAGGTTATAAATGTGATTTTGACATTGAACTTAAAATGCTGTAAAATGTGTAACTGTAACTAAAGGTCACTGAAGATGTGTTGGAGGTTGATGGTAGGTGAAAAGTCAGGGGAAAAGAGGAACTGATGGGAGAGCAGAGGTGACCAACGCCTTAGGTCATTAGAACAGACATCAGGTCATAATGTCTCCAAGACGACAGTGATGGATATGAAATTATCTGTCCGGTAGTCGGCCAGTGAGACAGGCATAGCAACAAAGCTAGCCAATGCAAACGCACCAAAAGGGTGGATAATCTCTATAAAAGGTGGGTCCAAAGAAGAACATTTGGTTGGATCCTTCAGGCAGCTTTGAGCCAAGATCGATATGGACAAAGAACTCTGCAGCTGAAGAAGAGCCGGGGCCACAGAGCCGAAGACTGTTCTGCATATGGGGACCAACCCGTTAGCCCCGCAACATGTGGCTTCAAATTGCACTTCTCTCACCAGCTGGGTTCGGAACACAAAGACAAAGACCAAGGCAAAGATGAAGATAAAGACAAAGAACAAAGGCAAAGAGGACAAACTGGTGCGTTCCTTCCATGAGATCAGCTCGTCTACATCTCAATGGACCAGAAAGATCATGAGATGAGGAGACCTGTAGGGACATCTGCCCTCATTGATCAGCGCTGTGAGCCTCCTGCTGCTTTAACACCTTCTTCATCATCAGGCCAGTTCTGGGGTTCAAGATGCCAAACTCTGTCCGTCTCTCTCAAAGTTTTCCTTTTTTAGTTCACAGTGTCAGCATTAGGGAAAGATAGGCTAGATTATTGATTTTACTTATTTGATTATTTCTGTTACTGAATTAAGCTGTACTGCCCCTTGCAAAATTGCCTTACTAATAAAATAATTAGCATTAAGAAAATCTAAAAGATGTTGTGGACATTCAGTTAATGAG